>NC_139586.1:9590731-9600731 GCF_946808225.1 Silurus aristotelis
CACATTACATCTGATTCAGAAAGCACGGGTGAGAGAGTGCGTGTGTGTGTATATGTGTGTGTGTGGGGGGGAGGGGGGGTTGGGAGATATATGTAGACAGCTAATCAGTTAGCTCTCTGCGTAATGTTCTCCAGGGTGAAAGCAGCTGCATCACACAATGTCAACAAATTACTGATGCGAGTGTCTGAGGCCCCGGCTGCGGATCGGGTGGCTCGCGAGGCCGTCGCTCGAAATCTCCAATTCTCATCACAAATTAATTCCGAACTCTCCCTGAACACGTGCGGCTGACGACGCGACGTTCGCTGCGTTAGCCAGGCTGCTCCGTTCTCGGGAAACAGATTTCCGAACAATGGGTGTTTTTTTTTTTTTTTTTTTTTTTTGCAAAAGGTCAAAGAAACATTCTTTGTCTTCATGATATTTCAATTCTAACAGGAAACACTGGACACCGAGAGGAGCGCAGGGAAGATCGGAACACTGAGCTGACCTTTTGTTCAGTCCAGATAATCAGTGGTGCCAAAACCCGAAACCGGACCTGCGTGTCCTGATGCATCTGCTTTAAAGAACGCAGGGTTCGCAAACCTGCTAGGAACGCAAATTCTCTACAAACAGAACGAGACCAGGCCATGAGTTCAATTACAAACTTGTTTCAACGTATGCAAGCATTTACTTGTGTGGCTTTGTGGGTATGCATGACTCTACGGTTGTTACGGCCACTAACAGGAGGCACCAATCACCTTTGCTGCTCTCATCTGGCCTTTGGTTTTCTTCCTAATGTCTCAATACACATGTAGGGGGTACGAGACGGGGAAAGATGAAACCACAGCAAGCGGGGATTTCTCGCGTGTCAGGCAACAACTGAAACTGGTCACTTAAAACTAAAGTACCGAAGAAACATAAGACCACACACGCCATACCACTGGCTGAAAAAAAAATAAAAAATCATCATTCAAGCTTAATTATGCACTGATACTTTAATCTTTTAATCACTGGTCAGCTTCTTTTTTTTTTGACACACGGAGAAGTGCAAGATCAAGAAGTTATATCCGAACTAAACCACCACTATTATACACTTCATTATTCGTTTAAACACTTAAAAAATACGAGAACACAAAAACTGGCCAATTACAGCGTTCTAAACGAATTTCAGTCACCATGAAGCTACAGAAAACTGCAAATTGCGAAAAAGCCTCCGTCCTGAAGAACGTCCCTGTAACGCGTGCGAGGAGAAAACCTGCGATTCGCCGTGCAGCTCGAACTGCGGATATAGAAAAATTAATCAACACCTTCCGACAGATCTGAGAACTCGATGGCAAAGCTTGTTCTAAAAGTCGCTGAACGCCGAAACCCACGCGCTCGCGATCGAGCGAAGCTCGCGCCGCTTTCCGACCGCGACTGGTGCGAAGCAGGACTTGAGTTCGTCTCACTTAGAAAACCTTGTCATCACCTGACGGGCGTACTTCACGCCTCGTCTCCTCACTCGCTTCATGTTTCTAACCCCCCCCCCTCCGCAAAAACAAAAATGTTAGCTTGCAGCAAACGAACATGTTAACAAGCTTCCAGCGCTCGGGAGTAAACTGTGAGGCTCCTGCCGCTCGCACTTCCTGCCAGCAACTGAAAATACGAACTGCTCTGCTGACTGGAACCAATTCAACAATTACTTTTCCCATTTCAGTGCACACAAAATGTTGCATGCTGGACACACAAGTCCACCAACCAGGAAAGATGCTTCTTTTTCTCGGCTATGTTTAACAATGAGACGCTTCCTGAAGGTGCTACAAGCCTCGAATCCGTAACTCCTCCATTCTCTGAGCTTCACCACCCGCTGCACTACACACATGGAGCACACGTGGTTTAATTGAGTCGATTCCCACGCATGTACGGCAGCACTTTATTCAACTCCTGCTGATATGAAGTGGCGACGTCATGGTTTTAAGCACTTTAGCAGAACGTGTAGAGAGACGCCAGACTTAACAACGTGCTTGGCTTTCACTTTCTGCATGGTCTAGCGAATAAACTTCCTAATTTGTCCACCCTTACTGCCGCTTAAAACCGAATCTTCAAAACGCTGAGCGGATCGGCAGACCTTGAGCGTTTTCCTGCATCCTCCGTAAGGTCAGAACGAGTCGCTCTCCTTTTTTTTTTTTTCCTCTCCTCCACTGTTCAGCCGTTCTTGAGACACGCCGCCCACTCAACCTCATGATGAGCCAATACGCTGCTAATGGCTGCACTATTAAATGAAGTCTAAAATGCATTACCAACCCTCCAGCTATTGTTTTTGCAAATGTCTCCTGCTAAAACCACTGAGACGATAGATAGATAGATAGACAGACAGACAGACAGACAGACAGACAGACAGACAGACAGACCCCCTCTTTAATGACTGCTCAGTGCTGCTGTGTTTCTCCTCTGTGAACTTGACCTCCAAGTCGCGCACACGAAACAGAAGGTTACGTGCCTCGTGGTGTGGAGGAGGGGAACTGCTGAGCTCTGTTAGTCCTTGAGGAAATGGACCTGAGCGGAAAACTGAACTAGAGGAGCAAAGCATCGACGATTTCAAGACTCTGATGCTGCGATTCAATTCCGACCGTGAACACACACAGACGGACGGAAAGAAAGACAAACAGAGTATCTCATAAAAGTGAGTACACTTCTTACATTTCAGCAACCATTTTAGTATCTTCTCAATGAACAATACTGTAGAAATAAAACGAGGATATATTTTAGAGTTGTCAATGTGCAGCTTATACAGCAGTACAGATTATCTGTCCTCTAAAAATAACTCAACATACAGCCATTATTGTCTAAATAGCTGGTAACAAAAGTAAGTACACCCTAAGTGAACATGTCAAAACTGTGTCTACATTGTTATCCATCACTGCCTTGATCCTCCTGGGCATGGAATTCACCAGAGCTGCCGCTGAGATCCTCTTCCACTCCTCTATAATGACATCACAGAGCTGCTGAATGTCAGACACATGGCGCTTCTCCACCTTCCGCTTGAGGTTGCCCCAGAGGCGCTCAATAGGGTTCAGGGGCATACGTGGCCACTTCATCACCTTCACCTTCAGCAAGGCAGTTGTCATGTTGGGGGGGTGTTTGAGGTCACCATTAAGTTGTAAAACTGCCATTTGCCCGGTTTCTGAAGGGAGGGCATCATGTTCTGCTTCAGAATGTTACAGTACATTTTGGAATCCATGTTTCCCCTCAATGAACCGCAGCTCCCCAGTACCAGGAGCACTCATGCAGCCGCAGACCATGATGCTACCACCACCATGCTTGACTGTAGGCAAGACACAATGTTCTGGGTACTCCTCACCAGGGCATCACCACACATGCTGGACACCATCTGAGCCAAACAAGTTTATCTTAGTTTAAACAGACGACGGGTCATGGTTCCAGTATTTCATGCTCTTGGACAGGTTGTCTAGGGTCAGCTGTTATCTTAGGGTGTACTCACTTTTGTTGCCAGCTATTTAGACAATAATGGCTGTATAGTGAGTTCTTTTCAGAGGACAGGAAATCTGTACTGCTGTACAACCTGCACATTGACCACTCTAAAATATATTCAAGATTAACTTCTATAGTATTGTCCCTTCGAGATCTACTGTACTGGTTGCAGACATTAGGGGTGTACTTACTTATGATAGACAGACAGACAGACAGACAGACAGACAGACAGACAGATTTCCAGTAACTTACTAGCTTTTCCACTGGACACAGGGTTTAGAAGAAAAGGGAAGCAAAAAAAATTATAATAAAAAAAAAAAAAAAAAACCCGCTGAGCAACATGAGCATCGGATTAACTTTCGGAAAAGGCATCATCAATTCATCAATCACTAAAAGCTCTTGTTCCTGTGGTTTCAAAAGAATTTACACGTGATGTTCCATTGCTGCAGGCCAGACCATGATCCCACGTTTAGGACCTACGAAGTTCACCTTCAACCAGTTCAATGCTGACAAACAATTCATTTCTTTTGTCAGTAAACAGCCTCGATTAAATGCTAATTCACTGCTCAGACAAACCAATCATCATTTGAATCTGGTATGACTTACGGTTTTACCGGCATCTCCTGCAAGCCCCGCCCACTTTGCTGTCACCTCTTTCACATTAGTAGCCTTTTGAATGGCGTTCTCGTTCTGACTGAGATTTCCTGCTCAGAACTCTCTTCTCAAGTTTTCTCATAAGGTTTTAACTTTTGCTAAAATAGCCAGAAATCTGAAAAAACAATGGCTCTTTTCATTGCATACTGGGGCCAAAGCTGCGATTTTACGAACGTTTTTCAAGCTAATTGATTAGAACCATTGATTTGCTGTCCTGCATCAGTACCTGCCGGCACGTTCAAACTATTTGAGCAGTTCGACAAATAAAAATCTTTGCCCGTGTCGGAAAAAAAAAATCATAAAACAAAATCTGACCATCGAAATCATCGAAAGTAAAAAATAAAAAATAATCTTTTTAAATAAACAAAATTCATAATAATCCGGATTTGTCCTCGAAATGTTTCTCTGCCCTTTTAACTGTTTTTCTTGTACAACGCTAATATACAGAGCATGAAGCAGTCCGAGTTCCTGAGGAATCGCCTACGGTTTTGTACGTTGCTCGTTAGCGTTGCTGATAACGTTGCAGCTGCAGTAAACCGGAGCACACCTACGGGTCTACGCGTTATTGCGGCGAACAAAAGGGTTGAAATATACCCAGGGACCTCAACATACAATGCCTGATTGATGACCGCTGAAATCGTATCACTGTAACCAGTAAGGAGATGCCAGGCGTAGGGTATTACGACTCGCCTGTTTGAGAAGACGACCTGGCGCTTTTGAAACGAGTGTAATAAAAGCAGCAATGTCCTCTTCCACGAGGTCTCGGTTTCCGGATGTCTTATAAAAAAAAAATAAATACGAACGATCAAAAGACGTGGTTTGGTAAAGACTCGTCACGCTGAACACCAGAAGCGCATTTCTTCATGATCGGTAAAAACCAAATCTTACCAACACACAGCAGTAAGAACAGGCTGAGCGCCAGTTTCACACCATTGTAACTGATTTAAGAGAGAAATGATCAATACCAAGGTATGGACAAATGGACCATACGATAAGTATTTATTGGAAAACCATTTATTAGTGCACTACCCTCCACTCTTCTGGGGAGGGCGTACTGATATGGTGGTACTGATGTAGGATGATGAGGCCTGGGGGTGCAGTCGGCGTTCCGCTTCATCCGAAAGGAGTTCACTAGTTTAGAGCTGTAGAGCAGGCCACTCAAGATCTTTTTCTCCAACACCACATAAACCAGATCATCGTCTCTGATTTCTCCTAGCGTGCTTAGCCGCAGCAGCCACGGTCAATCCTACCAGTGGACTCCACCCCCACACAGATTCATCACAGAACGATCTACAAACCAAGATCTGGGGTTTTTTTGGTATATTCGTTTCTAACCTCCAATTGTTGCTTGTGTATCAAGGGTATCAATTCTGATTGGTCAGGAGTCAGGCGCTCATTTTCTTGAACAGCAGCAAAAAGTATATAAACGATGTGGTTTTTCGGACCGTTTTAGGTCTAAGTCTCCCACATGGGTGGGTCAAAGGTGGGTTTTCCAGATGTTTTTTGTCTTGTTTACAATAAGAAATCGCAATAACTGTTCATTCGAAGATGATCGGTGAGAAGTGTGCGAGTTTTGTGTAATTTCTTCATCTGACTTTGGGTTAAACCAGGACTCCGAGGTCCAGTCGGAAACCTAAAGTTCATCATGACTAGTCTTCATGCTGTTTTGCGGGGAAGAAAAAAAATTCCACGTCTTTCCATGTTCTGTTTTTTCTTTCCAACACAAGTGGAAATAACAAAACAAAAAAAAAAGGGACGATGCGAGAGAAACTGTGTGTTGCGAGAAGAAACAGATGAGGTGAGGTGATAATTTGACGCCTGGGAACGATCACGCTGATGGTGGGCTGCGAGGACACTCGCCTTGATGATCATTTGTTTCCTGCATATTTTTTTTTTTCATTTAACAACGCTGGCCTACAATTTATCTCTCGCTAGAAATGGGTGCTGGAGCCAAATTAACTGACCAACAGTTTACGCCAATCAGATGTTTGGAAAGATGGGGGGGGGGGGTTTTTTTTTGGTGAGAAGGGGTTTCAGACGCTACTTTTCTAGGAGTATTGGTATGCGAGCACGGATCAAAGGGCATCGAAGACGCTGATGGTTGCGCCGATTTTAACGCAAATCCGACTGCATCGCAATGTGGGTAAAACCCGCTGCGTGAATGAGTGGAAGCCAGGAAGTAGAAATAGCCGTTCTGAAATAATGGTGCCGTCGCTGGAAGTGAAGCGAATGTGCCCGCCAAAAAATAAATAAATAAATAAATAAAAAACCACAAAAACACCTTTTCAGTGGTGCACAGAACAGATCCAGATTAGGCACCAGCACCTTCACACTTTCTCCCAAACCCTGTCGAAACAAAGTTAAAATGCTCGCCAAATGTACTATAATCCCTGTTCTACACAGAAAAAGATCATACAGGAAGCGGGGGGGGGGGGGGGGATTTCCCGCGGCCACTAACAAGATATAGGTCAAAATTTCAATGAGGGTTTTCCTTACAGTTTCGCCACATACGGTCTAAAACACTGAAATGAGTTTCTTCAGTTTGGTGTTTTTGCAAACAAGTTCCTACAGCTTGCTTCCACAGATCACAAGTGAGCCCTGAACCCCCCTGTGGTCTCTGTGGAGAAGAAGCTTTAATAGATGAGGCGCAGCGTTCGGAGGCCTCGTTGGATCGTTCGTCCTTCGTAAACCTAGACACCGTCTACGTCGCTTGTGAAACCGCCGGACTCATCCCGCTTGCTAAATCCACACACACTTCCGGATACACTCCGATCCCTTACTTTAGCGTGTAGTACACTAACAAAAAGAAAAAACGCAACACGGCAGCACCTCTGACTCACTTCAACACCTTCGCTAACGCACGTGCACGTAACAGGAATAAGAATCGAAAGCTATTTGCGAGAGAACGTGGAATAGCGGAACGCTGGAATCTTGGAAACTTCTTGAACTATCAAACAAGTCATTTAAAAACTAAAATCTTTTCCCATCATTGACCAGCGTAAGGCACGTGATGCCCGTCGCACAATCGCACTACACCGTACACACGAGCGCTTGCGATGGTTAGTCAGAGTGAGTGCAACAATTTCTGCTTACGCGTGCATTATTCCACTTTGTGTGTCTCTTGCACAAATACATGGAATTAAACAATAATTAACCGGGACGCCCGAGCCAAAAACCAGAGGAACATTGCTGAGGTAACGGAGCGGTTCCTGGGAAATTATCAGGAAGGACGTTCTGGTGCGGCCGCTTTGAAGGAGAAAGAAAAAAAAAAAAAAAAAAAACGTCTGGAAAAGCTGAAAGTCGGCCATTAGTGTCAAAACGTCTGATCTAAAGAACGGCACGGTGATGTTCGCACGATGAATCATTCATGAGTGCGCTCTGAGAACGAGGGGTTTGGTTGTGAACGGGCTGTAAACAAGTTTTTTTCCCCCCCCAAACGTAAATTCCGCCGGTAACGAGACGTTCGGGCCAAATATGAAGGTGTGCGAATGTGTATCTGTGTTCAGAGTATCTGAACATTAGCATCTGGAATGTTGTTGTGAAAATGTATCAGGTTTACAATCGCTACAAGCAAAAGGTACAGTTTTCTGTGTGGTTCACGGGTGGTGCCTTTTTTTTTTTTTTTATCTAGGGGTTTCGGGGGAGGGGGGGGGATCTGCTTAAATCTACTTCAGGTTGAATTTGGGAAAAATCACAAATCTACTAAAGGCGGCTTGTTTTGTTTTGAAGAACTGCAAAATGCACTATTGCCAGTCCTAATTACTGCAACGATGAGGTCACAGGTCACACGTTCTGCCTGGGTTGCACCTCGACTGGTTTTGACCGTTATTAAAAGTGATTCGCTGTGGGACCTCGAGCTGAAATTGGGGCTTTTGGGTCCCCCGTTTGCTTTTGTAAGAACTTCCGCTCTTTTGGAGATTTTGGAGTGTGTTTGTTGAGATTCGCGCTCAATCGCCTAGTAAAGTCAGGTACTGCTGTAGGGTGAGGAGGCCTGGGCCAGCAGTCAGCGTTCCCAATTCGTCCCGGAGGTGTTTAATCGGTTTGAGGTCGAAGCTCTATAGCGGGATATCTTCCACTCCAACCCTTTTACAGCAGATCTTCACAGAGCTGGCTTTGTGTACAGGAGAACGGTCAGGCTGGAACAAGTTTGGGTCTCCTAGTTACCCCAGAGACATCCTTAATATTTGTGTTCCTACAACTTTTCCTGAAAAAGTCAGTTGTTCCAATACTTTTGTCACTATAATGTCTATATTTTATTTGTTTTAAGAGCTTTGTGGCTGAAAGGGGGAAAAAAAAAAAAAGAAAAGAGCTTGGGTTGATATAAAGACCAAGAGTGACCAAGATTCCAGAAAGCTACAGTTCGATTATCTACATTTTAACATCCAGAAACGGATTCAATCGACTGTATGCATTTATTTCAACTGAGAATGATGCTAATGGTTCTGGAAAAGCCTGTACTTTGCCATTTATGATTTTATAAGTTATAAATAAATAAATAAAGTCACAGATGCAACGTTTAGTGCACAAGTCCTAATCCACCATTTACAGTGCTGCAAAATATCAGTACTTTACTGCACATGAATGACAGGCCGATGCTCACTGACTAATTCATGGGCGTTGACGTTCCTTATATAGAAAGACGATCTTCAATAAGGACAAGCAATGTTTAGTCTGGTGGAATCAAACGGCGGTGTGGGGATTGTTTGCGCAGGTGCAAGCGCCGAGTTCACGCCTGGGGGGGTGGGGGGGTTAGAGGGATGTGGTCTTGGTGCGCTTCTGGGGTTGGTTTGATCGCAGCAAACGAATCGATCCTGCTGCATGACCCGAACCAAACATGGCGTGTATTCTTGGTTGTGGGAGACACGTTTCCGCTGACGTGCAGCTTCTTAGATGACGAGTCGAAAGACAAAGCTAAAGTGCTGAGAAGACGGGGCACGTTGTTGGAGGGGAAGAAAATATTTATACACTAAATTATTCGGCACACATTTCTATCGCCTCAACGCGCGAGAGATTTTTTTATTTGTATTTTTTTTTTAGGATTTTATTAAATGAAGGGTTTTAATTCTTCAACCATTTTTGGGTCCTGGTCCTCTTTAATTACACCCAGTGACTCGGGATTCGGAAACCAGATCGAGAGGTGTGAAAGCGCTAAAACAAACATTTGGAGAAAAAAATTCGCGACACAACGCCACCCAGCCGGAGGGGTGACGGCAATCCAACCCGGTGGTGTACCAACATATTATTATGTTGCACTAGTACAGACATGATACAAGGCTCAGAGTTAGCGAGCAAGAAAACATTTCTTCTACTGCAAGCTAGAAACCCAATGGATAGAAAGAAAAAGAAACTAGCTACATGCTTCCCTAGCTAAATAACTTGCACTCCTGATGCATCATGATGTAACCTATACTGGTTTATGTACTGTACAGCTCCTTTACCTACACTGACCAGTTAATCGATTCATCCCAAGCAACATGACACGTTACTCGTTTTCAATGAGGTCTGGAGACCGGTGAAGGCCCGAGGGACTACTGGTGAAGTGAAATAAGAGAGCGGAGATGCTATAAAATTGAGCAGAGTTTGACCTTATGCCAAGTTGAAAAATTTTCATTCGAAATACTCCACAGCCGCAGCTTCCCGGAGTAACACTCCGGGAACTCCACAGCCGCGGCTGCGATGGGTCGCACTGCAGCCTCTTCCAGCAGGTTCAGAACTTCACAGTACAGAACGCACTGAAAACATGGCAACGCTGACCAAACTGCTAGCTATGTTCACTTTGCAGCGCTACCCACTCCCACAGAATTTGAGAGGTGGGGGCTGAGAGCGCCACCTTACCCTGCAGTCCCTTTAACTCATCAGCGACCGCCACGATTGTATGCATTTTTATTGTATTTTTTTT
>NC_139586.1:9605731-9658231 GCF_946808225.1 Silurus aristotelis
CGATACCGGGGCTTGAACCCCAGACCTTCTGATCGGCAACCCAGCGCCTTAACCGCTGGAGCCACCACTCCCCCTGAAAGTCAATAAGTTAAACAATAATAAATCACGTCTTTATTGGAAAGACTCACTACCTATCGAGGTGCAGTGTGTGTTCTGGTGAAAATGTGGTGTTTCACACAGTTTAATCCAGATCCTCCACCTGCTGTGGTTTAGGTTTAGGAAATGGGTGCACTTTCGTTTTCCACTCCAGACCTTTGGAATTTTATTTCTATCCAATTTCACAACTACCCCAAGCACAATGTTTTTCTTCCGTTGCTAAGATACAAAAGTACAACTAAACTACAAAAGATCTATAAACAAGCAAGGGACTGTGGAATAATAATAATAGGCTATTTGTAAAATGTGCTTTTCTAAGTACATTGCAGGTGCTGCAGTTACTTCTGTTATTGTAGCTAATTACATGTCGAATACAATATAAAAGAAAAATTCCGACTAATTGTAGAGATACTGGAAACAACAGCGAGTGTTGGCTAAATACACTATGCGAACAAAAATTCGTGGACACCTGACCTTAAGATTTGGAATAGCCCACTCCACATTTAGTCCCTTTGCTGTTATAAGAACCTCCATGCTTCTGGGAAGATGCTCCACTAGATTTTGGAGTGCGCTTGTGGAGATTTGTGTTCATTCAGCCACAAGGGTATTAGTAAAGTCAGGTACTGATGTATAGTGAGGAGGCCTGGGCTGCAGTCAGCGTTCCAATTCATCCGAATAGGTTTGAGCTCTAGTCAGAGCTCTATAGCAGGCCACTCGAGATCTTTCACTTCAACCTATGTAAACCATATCTTCATGGAGCTGGCTTTGGGCACAAATCATTGTGTGCCTATAGCTTTTTGGCAACAGTTTTGGGGAAGAAGCACATATGACTGCAAAAGTCACGTGTCTGAATACTTTTGCCCACATTGCCTACATAGTAACAAATAGCTAGCAAACAAATGCTTTCCCCGTTTGTAAAGATGGCACTAATGTTTTATCGTAAATTACGTTATTATATTTTCAACACATCAGCCATCATTGCTACACAAATACAGCTAGCTTGATGAATTGCTAATCCTCACTGTTTACATTTTTCAAATGTTCTAAATTCAGACTAGTAAAAGTAGCCAAAACACACACACACACACACAAACAAACACACACACACACACACACACACACACACACACACACACACACACACACACACACACACAAAAAATTTTTTTTTTGACAACATTCATTTGTTTAAACAAGACACGATAAAGAAGATAAGAGCTTAGCCAGTCAAACTGGTTCCCTATGCACTCTGTGGAGTTTCTACAGTAAACACGTAGTAACTTCACAGTTAGTTCAATACAATTTTGCCCAGGTGTCTTGCCTACAGCTACAAAGCTGACACATCTTTAAACTCACTCACTGTCCACTTTAATAGAAACACCCGCACACACATCTCATTTATGCTGCCATCCAATTGGCCAGTCGTGTGTCAGCAGCACGATGCATAAAGTCATCCGATACAGATAAAGAGCTTCATTCACGCTGACCACCTGGAATTTTTACGCACACAAGGAAGTCTATAGTAACTCAAGTAAGCGCTCTTTACACCCACGGTGAGCAGAAAAGCATCTGAGAACAGACAACACAACGAAACTCAAGGTTCTATAACATTAAAAGACTTCGACAGTGGACTGCATGACGCAACTCTGCCGTCGTTCTTTTACGTCGGTTTCGAAATGCACAGATACCTCACGCTCATTTCTGATGACGTGACACCCCGAATGGCTGTACAATACTTGCAGCAGCCATCTTGCACACGTGTAGTTAAATAAACCTTTCATTAACAAACTGTATATGTATAGGTATAGAAATGCGCCTGTGCTTATTTTGTATATTTTGCTCATATTTCTCATTTTATCATATCGGTAATAAAAAGAAAGCATGGAAACAAGACAGTGACAGGGCTCTCCTGTGTGACTGAAACGCAAGACAAATCCACAGTGCTCTGACCAAGGCAGCCATCTGTCATTTCACACCAGGGACCCAGAAAAAGAGAGAGAGAGAGAGAGAGAGAGAGAGAGAGAGAGAGAGAGAGAGAGAGAGAGAGAGAGAGCTCATTGAAAAGAGGGGGAGAAAAAAAAGGCAGGCAGGATGAGGAGCAATTGTTTGCCGTTTGGCACAAAGGGCGCTCCTCTGTGAGCTTCTGAAAACAAAGCCTCTGAATGATGGGTGACAGAGCAGAGTGAGAGCCTTAATCTGAGTTACAGCATAGAAGGCATAAGCACAACACACAAGGGTTAGGGCATAGCGATATATATATATATATATATATATATATATATATATATATATATATATATATATATATATATATATATATATATAAGAAAGCTTCTCTGATATTGAAACACCACCCAGTGCCTGCTTGATCTGGAAGAGCTTCATTGAGCTCACATGAACTCAGTGTCTCAAATGATGGCCAGAAGTGGTGCTAATTTGTATCATTATGTAACATGAAATGCAACAATCTATAATCCACCACAAGGGACATATTAACATACATGTATAGTACTTATTAGAGGCATTAAATGTGTTCATTTTCTAGATCAGCAGCCATACTTTTATACTAAAAGCTTGCTTAAATACATTATCATGTCTAAGGGAACCCATAGAAACTGGTATGGCAGAAGAGCTCCATAAAGCTAATAAGAAACAGATGTTAAAAAAGTGATGTAATTACATTTCTTTAGTTTTTTTGTGAGGAGGTGTTTATTTAGCATTTATGGAAAGAATCTCCAGTGTCAGTTTGTTTTCCTCAGCAGAAAAGCCTTCAGTGATATGGTGATACAACAAGCTGTTTTTTTTTTTTTTTTTAACGGAGGTTGGTGAGAGAATAAAGGATAATAGGTGCTAAAATGGAAGTATAAATTACAGGGAGTAGCCCATCTTGAGGATTGTACATATGGAATCAAATCTAATGCAGCACTAAGTCATTTACTACAACCATGATCATGTCTCTCTCTCTCTCTCTCTCTCTCTCTCTCTCTACACTTTTCTATAATTATAAGTTCGACCCATCTGCTGGAATAAATCCCACTAATGACAGTCATTATATCTGAGAACGTCTGAAGCTCAGTTTCCGTTGATAAATAAACCTATTCCAGAAAGCGCTGTGTGCGGCGTCGAGATAGTACACGTATTGCTGGTAACTTCCTGAGTTACCAGCATTTTGTAATGTTGTTCAGATTTCTCAGAGTGTTATGGGCCTCGTGTCATGGGGGGGGGAGGGCACAGAATCCTTTCCAGGCCTCTGCTGTTTTTTTTTTCCACCGTCTGACTCAGGGCCCGTGTGGTTTTTGGCAGACACTGTGAGCCATTTCCTGTTGAAAGACTATACGCAATTTGCAATTTTCAAGCCCCATTTTCCCCCCCGTAACCTATTTTCTTCCAAATCGCCACACCCCTTCGAAGGACGAATGCTCTTTCTTTACCCCTGTTCACAGAGACGAAGCCTTCCCACTAACTGCACTGATTATATATTGTTCTGAATCCTACATCTGACTCGTGTGGGCTCGCGATGTGGCTGTCCTGGCTCCTCGAACCAGGGAGAAAGAGAGGAGAATGAATATTGTAAACGAGTGAAAAGCTGCAGCTAAATCCTATGTCTGGTGCTAAGAGACGCTGCAGGATCACACCCCTCCCCCACAGTGGCTCGTGGACTCATTTTTGTCTGGCTGGGCACTTTCCCCTGCAATAGCTAGATTCCACCCAACCCCCTCTCCTTTGCTCAGTCATTCAGACTTGGAAAGTCAATAACAAGCTGACATCATCATTGGTTTGTATATTGCACTGCTGCCTTCATGGCCACCATCTACTAATAATAAAAAGAAAAACAGTGCCATGGGCTGAAACACGTATTGCATTTAGGGGGAAAAAAAAGGGTGAGATGTAAATGAAAGCTATTGTTCAGCACTGTGTATCATCAGCTTTGTTTGCTGTCTCTCCACTGGTCCCTGACCTTCACATGGTCACATGTGGGATCAGTTTGACAGGTCACGTAGTGCCTCTGGGTGTCACATCAATCAACTGTAAAGAAACCGAGTTGATCTTGAGTATAGTACACTCGCTTTTTTTTACGAGACGTGACGTTTTGATCATGCGAGGCAGCGGAAATCGGATACGTGGCATTTCAGCTTTGGTTCGGTCGTATCAGTCGATATCTTGACAATTAAGCTATTATGGCTGAGGAATGCATTATATGATTAGTTCTCATCAATAGTAGGACGATGGCGATAAGGAGCAATGTACACTTCTAACCACAGATAAACAGCTACATTCAATTCAATTCTGTTTTATTTGTATAGCACTTTTAACTATGGGCATTGTCCCAAAGCAGCTTTTCAGAAATTAATAGGTTATAAAATATGAATGTATATATTTGTGCCTTTAAGTGTATCCCTAATGAGCAAGCCACTGGCAATAGTGTTGAGGAATGAGGAAGAAACCTTGAGAGGAACCAGACTCCCATCCTCATTTAGGTGACACTAAATGTCCATTCATTATAATTATATTATTGTTGAGGTGTGCTGTTCAGTGATGAGTGAATAATTGCAGTACTGTTCATGCAAATTGCAGTCCCAAACCAACGTAGCAGACTTATTCTATTAAATTACAATCCAAACTCATCCTCAGCCATCTTGAGTTGCTCGGTATCTTCATGGATCTTAGGGCTGTTCATGTGGAACCATCCTCAGCTGCAAAGAGGATTATTTCAAGGTGATTTCTATTTTTTTTGGCGGTGTACTCTTACACTTTCTTTCAAAACAATTTAAACTGTACGCTTCTGCCGTCTGCCCTTTTGGTAAAGTTTGTATTTCGCATTATAGTAAGTTAGTAACTGGGAAGTCTGAACTCTAGCCTGAAGTGTTCAAGTTCCAAAGTGATAAGAAATATGGACACAAAAATTTGCTTGTGTATTTATTTTCTCAAAACAACAAATCGATTTTACTATTCTATAAATGATTGGTCTCGCTCACACTTGATATAACCCTGGTTGATTGCATCATGAGTGGATGATGCTAAGGTGGGAA
The DNA here is from genome assembly GCF_946808225.1 of Silurus aristotelis. Classification (NCBI taxonomy): domain Eukaryota; kingdom Metazoa; phylum Chordata; class Actinopteri; order Siluriformes; family Siluridae; genus Silurus; species Silurus aristotelis. The sequence continues at coordinate 9,610,858 of NC_139586.1, forward strand.
TGTTAAGGTGGGAAGTGGTAGCTCGTTGGTTAAAATGTTGGACTTCAAATCCCAACACCACCAATTTATGGGCCCTTGGTCAAGGCCCTTAACCCTCAACTGCTCATTTGTATAAATAGGTGCCATAAATGTAAATGAATGGGGTCAAATGTGTCTCAAATACAATCTCAATGTGTCTCAATGCAATTATTTAAACCCCATTTGGAGGTGTTCTGGGATGCCAGGGTTTGCATGACTGTACAGTATCTCACAAAAGTGAGTACACTCCTCACATTTCAGTAACCATTTTAGTATATCTTCTACTAATAATACTATAGAAATTAAACTTGGATATACTTTAGAGTATTCAATGTGCAGATTGTATCGCAGTATTACTGTCCTCATTACTCAACATACTGCCATTATTGTGAAAATAGCTGCCAACAAAAATGAGTGCACCCTAAATGATAACAGCTGTATGTTATTTAAACATGCAATGCCACATATCCTTTTTATCATGTTCATGTTTTTGTCTGCTTGACAGGACCATACAAATTTGTGCGTCTTGTATTAGCGCAGTTAAAATTTGGTGCTTCCAGTACAATTCTCTCATACTGATCCCTGGATGTTCAACTTGACACCTCATTGCAAAGACTCTCTAAAGATTTGAGAATTAGAATTGTTGCTCTCCACAAAGATGGCCGATTATGGCAGATATAAAATGTTCGGTAGCACCCTGAAACTGAGTTACAGTACAGTGGCCAGGGTCATACAGAGGTTTTCAGACCAGGAACAGACCTCACAACGGTCATCCAGCATTGCTTTAGAGGTTGCAAAAGCGGAAGGTCCACTTGTGAGTGCTAAGACCATACGCTGCACACTGCAACAAGTCGGTTTGAATGGCGGTCATCCCAGAAGGAAGCCTCTTATGAAGCTGGCTCACAATAAAGCCTGCAAACAGTTTGCTAAAGACAACCTGTCTAAGATAATTTTATATTACCGTAATTTTGATATTACCGTAACCATGTCCTGTGGTCTGATGAGACTAAAATAAACTTGTTTGGCTTAGATGGTGTGCAGCATGTGTGACAACGCCCTGGTGAGGAGTACCAAGAAATTTGCTTAGAGTCAAGCATGGTGGTGGTAGCAGCATCATGGTCTGAGGCTACATGAGTGCCAAGATGACAACTGTTTACACTGCATTGTGTCTGTTTATATCCAAGTTATAGTTTTTACAGTTCTCCTCGCACAGTACTGTATAATCAAAGTATACAGTAGGTTTACTGGTCGGCGCTATCTCGGGTTTTGTTTCTTGTCTTATGTTGTCTGTTTGTCTGTACTGTTTTTCGTCTGCACTGTTTGCACTAGGTTGCACTCAATGCACTTTACGTAGCTTGTGTTGTGTTGTAGCTCTATGTTGTTTACTGTAGCACCAGGGTTCCAGAGGAACGTTGTCTCGTTTTTACTGTGTACCGTGTACCACTGTGTATAGTAGAAATGACAATAAAAAGCCTCTTGAATTGACTCTTGACTTGACTTGACACCTGCCTTGCTGAAGAATGTTAAAGGTGATGGAATGACCAAGAGTGTCTCCAGACCTGAATCCTATTGAGCACCTGTGGGGCATCCTTAAGCAGAAGGTCCATGTGGAGAAGCGCCATGTGTCTGACATCCAGCAGCTCTCTGATGTCATTATGGAGGAGTGAAAGAGGATCCCAACCTGTGCAGCTCTGGTGAATTCCATGCCCAGGAGTATCAAGGCAGTGATAGATAACAATGGTGCTCACACATAATATTGACACTTTAGACACAGTTTTGACATGTTCACTTAGGGTGTATTGACTTTTGTTACCAGCTATTTAGACAATAATGGCTGTATGTTGAGTTATTTTTAGAGGACAGTAAATCTGTACTGCTGTACAAGCTGCACATTGACCACTCCAGAATATATACAATTCATTTCTATAGTATTGTTAGTAGAAGATATACTAAAATGGTTGCTGAAATGTGAAGACTCTAAAATGAGTGTTGATGCATCCTAAAAAACAACATCGGGCCAACTAATCGACTGTGTCACTGCCAGAAAATATGTAATCATTGCAAGAATTTGTAAATGGCCTGAACTTAGAGATCTGTGCTGCAACACTAATTGATAAAGACATCATGTTAAACCACAGAGACAAAAGCAGCTGCTTTTCAGAGCAACGGTTTGTCATTTTCTCTCTCATTCATTTATAACTTTTGTTAGCAGTTTACACAATTAGAACTTCGAAATCAGCCTTGTAAAGTGGACTTCAGACATTGTTTCCAGAGGTCACAGAGAACACATATTAATGTGAGTATGAACATGGATGCATGTTTATGAGTGAATCAGCATAAAGCTACAGTCTGGGCTAGAAAGAACTCAGCACCAGTTTCGTTTTTTCAAATGATTTTTCTTTATTTTCCTTAAGATTGTTGTTGTTCTAATGGTCCTTTTGTGCTTGTTAACAGCAATAAACTTAAGATGTCGAAACTAAAATCAATGATATTGACGTATTTTAATCTTTAAAGGACAGGAGAGCTTAGCAGTGCTGGGTCATTTATAAGACCTGTGACTCCCCGGTGTCACGATTATCATGTTATGTAATATTTGATGTAATAATAACAAAATGTAATGCAAATTTCCCAAAATGTATATTAAATAACCAGTAATCATCAGCAGGGATACATCATTGCTAAAAGGGATCATTTCAAGCCACTGATAATTTTTTTTTGTTCCAGATAATTGATTTGCAGACACAAATCAATTATGGTTTAACCGTTTGGTCACCCAACATTGAACAAAGTCCAAATAAGAATATTATTGAATCAATCACGCTAAAGACCTTGTTGGTGTGTATATTGTTGTGACTGATGAATGACGTGAATTCACGAATACTTGTTTGATTAAATGTTCGATTTGCTTTCTAACACTATTTCCAATGCATCTACCAAATCTGGGCAAATTATTATGGCTGAGGGAAATATTTAAAAAGAAATAACAGACACACAGTAGCAGGTCTGGGTCAATGACCCCGCATTTGTACTCCCAGGTCAAAGTTCAGTAGCTTCTGGCAGAGTCTGGTTGCAAAGGAAGCAAAATGAAAGGCACTCAACAGCATTGGTGAAAAGGGGTTTAGCACGGGGTCATTATATAATATAGCCTTATACTATGCATTGATTTTCATTCATTTCTAAGTTAAAGGTCATTGACATAACCTGCTATTCTATACACGTGATTGGGTATGCTTTGCACGATTATTAGTAATTGTAATGACGGTAGATTCAGCTCTTTCTACAGTTTATCACCCTCAAGTATCCTGTCTTTCGAGTGTTACCATGAAACCACCACAAAACAGATATGACTTGAGGGCTGGACTAATTTCCAGTCAGAGCAGTGGCATTGACAGAGTAGGATGTGTGAGTGTCAAGTACAGTAGTGTTACTGTTGTAGCTCATACGTCCCTTCACTCTAGTTCCTTGAATTAAAAAATCTCTCCCTCATGCACTCAATCGCAGTACTTAATTTGCCAAATGTTCTTATATATATTTACCCACAATGGCAATTCTCACAAACAACAGTTGTGAAAGGAATTTCAAGAACATTTGACAGTATGTGTATTTTGCTCCTACGATGTATAACAGTATTATCCAACCAGTATCTATAATCATATTGTACTGGTCTAAACTCTCACTTTTGTGCTTATTGTAAATGTATGGTTTTAAAAGTATTCACATGTATTTTAAGTCCATTCGGCTAATCTAGCTTTCAGATTTGTGGGGTGAATGATGGTGGTGGACGGTGGGTAAACGAGATTTATACAGATCAGAGGATCATTTCTGGTATAATCTTTTTTAAACCCATTAGTGAGCCTCCCATGATTCCACTTTGCTAAGGCAGTCCCTTCAACTGATCTATTTCACAGTGTGTCAAGTTGAGCTCTCATGTGCCTATAAAAAGGGAAAAACTTCCATAATGTATTTTCTAACAAAAACAATGCAGTATGTTATTTAATAAACATGATAGCAATTTATATGAGATGCATGTTGAAAAAAAAAAGAAAAGAAAAAGAACCCCTATTGTTATATTGGATTTTAGTTTTCCATTACTTTGCCCATAGTTACTCTTTACATCATGGGTTTTGGCAGCAAAGGACCCCTTTAACTCTGAAGTAAAAAATTTAGCAAACACCCCACAGAAAAGATTTATTTTATGAACGCGATCCAGCTGTTTCCATTTTTTTTTTTTATGAATAAAAGCAGGCGAGAGAGAATAAAAAGAAAACCAATGAATAAAACTAGAATGTATTGACATGTCTATTTATTTCCACCATAAGCAAAAATGTATTGTTTGGTCAGCAGATTTCATAACTTTACAGAGTTTTTGCTTCAATTTGTAGCCTTTCTTGACACATTTTTAAACACATTAACCACACAATTTGAAAATCTTGCACACATAAAGGAAGCTACAGCCGTCTGTCAGTGTTGAGTTCTCTATATAAAGGCAAGCGCTGTTCCTACACATGAATGTCATTTAATATGGATTATTTCTACCAACCCAACATCAACACACATGGTCCACAGAATTCCAATCAATTAGGCACAGTGGGGCTTTGCATTCCAGACCTCAGGATTGTTTTCTCAGACCAGAAGCAGCCCAGTGGAATCTTATTCTTTTTTAGGCTTTCCTTAGTTGAGCCTAATATATCAAGAGACCTCAGAGTGGATTCTCCAGAACAATTGATTTTTTGGTCTATTTAATTCTTTGCTTTTTTTTTGGTTAGCAGTGATATTGCAAAATGATTTTTTTTGGCCCAAACCTATTGCAAAGTGACAGCATTTTTCCCCATTAGTTTGATTTAATCGTGATTTTTTTTGTTTTTGCAAAGGGATATGCAAGATGGCATTGTTAGTTGTGTGAGAGAGAAAACACTGCATCTTGATGACCATAAAAGGATTATGAAATATGCATGTGCAAATTAATTGCATGGCATAAAAGAAAAGAATGCAGCTGTACTTTCCAATCTGAGAAATAGGAAGTCAGGGATGGCTGTATCTATTGCTCTAATTTACAGTTTGTTTGTTTGTTTGAACTTTCTTAGCGGAATTGCTTTTTGACTTGTTAAGAAGAACAACATTCATTCAGCACTTGAAGGCATTAGCATTAAGGTTATTAAGTTCAAAAACTTCCCCTTTCAGATATACAGTATATACACCCAACTTTTGCTGTGTTGACTTAGACATTGTTTAATTAATTGCATCGCTAGTTTTAAGTGAATTTCTAGGAAAAAAGAAATAATGATGCTCACTAGCTCCTGAAGGGCAAAACAAAATATGTAGGTGTTTGTGACAAATGTGAGCAATTGACATCATGGCGTAAATGCACGTAATCTTTGTTCGTGCTTTTCCATAAATCATGGCTAAAGTCCATGACCAAGTTGAACACACAGTTATCAAATGCAAACACAAACCTAGAAATAATAAACTACGCTGTGGACTACTAGTGAATACTGATACACAGATTTAAACAGGGACACTCTAGACAACGCCGAACACATCCAAGCTAATGGTGTATACATACAGGTTAATGAGACAGTAATTATGAGGCTATTATAAAGTGGCAGGGGCAAATACTGATTAGGAGATCATTTTTCAAGGAGCCTTGAAAAGCAGGAAATAGGAACTAAAGAAAACCAGGAAGTTACCATGTTTACACATTAAACAACATCTAAAATATTCAATATTAGAAAAAAAACCCAACAGAACGACTTGCCAGCCTTGTTTGAACAAAAATGATCACAATCAGTATCAGTATACTGTTCATATGGACGTTTCGATTTCTCAGTGAAAAGATCCTTACCCCCTTAGTCCTAGAATTTACCAGGTGTAACTTTTTTCTTTCTATGAATTAATCTGGTTGTACAATGTAATCACAAACTGTCAAGCTCAGTCCAAGAAATGATTCGATTTATGCAAACCCATTTTCCACCCGGGATTGGACTGCGCTGACTGTTAATGTAAGCAGGACATAGTCATTTTCTTTGATCACAGGTCTATTTTTAGAAGACCTGTAATCGTACAGTCTGAGAGTCTTGTGAATTTGCACTCACTCTAATTTCGGAACAATATAATTACCCCTTGGCAAAACATTGTTAAATGTGATAATCTACAGATCAAGATAGAGCTGGTACATTACACGTCTTAAAAATGTACCTCCAATTTCAGACATTGGAAGTTAGTATTTATTAAATGGTGTAATGTGCGATAGCTAGCTCATTGTAAAGATAACGCTGGATTTGTATGTCAAAGCAGTTCGCCAAACACCAAGGGTAGAATAGTTTGGTCAAACTCCACTGTGCATCATTTAATGTAATATGATATTCAAAGGCTGGCCTGGTTGCAGCTAAAGCACTCCATACAAAGAATTCTGTTCAAGAAATGAAATGAACTGCTTCGTATGCACTGTACAGAAGAGGCATTGCTGAAAGTAGCACTGTTGCCGATGCAGCGTGTTTAAATAAAAGACTGGAGGAGGGGCATTACCTCTTATGTCCCATGATCCCATCAGCCGAGATCAGGGCAGGGGGTCAGTATCCATCGTAGACTATCAGGATGCAGAGTAAGAAGATTGAATGGAAGTGCACTGCTGGCACACTGCCAAGGCCAACCAGTAATGAGGCAAGATGGCCTCCAGAGAGTGTTGGAGAAAGAAACAGAGAGAGAGAGAGAGAGAGAGAGAGAGAGTACACACAGGCCAACAAGCCAATTCTGCATTGCCTAGTGCAAACCGATTAAAGACAGACGTTCACAACTAGCATTTTACACAGTATAATAGCTCCTGTACTTAAACAATACAGATGGATATACCCTGTGTACAATGCATTCTGTAAATAATTGGACAATAATGAGGCCATTGGGTCTGCAATCGAGGATATTGTGTTTGAAATTAAACGATGACTACATTTATATTTATTACTTTGGCAGTTGGGGCGCATGGTGGCCCAGTTGGCAGTGTTTTCGTCTCACAGCTCCAAAGTCCCTGGTTTAAGTTAGTGAGCTGGTGTCAAGTTTCTGTGTCAAGTTTCTATGTCAAGTTCAGACGTATTATCTATGTGTCTGTGTGGGGTTTCCCAGGGTTCTCTAGTTTCATCCCATTTAATAAAACATTCAATAGTTTGACTGGCAATTCTGAAATGTCTGAAATGTTACATGTGAATGTGAATGCATGCAGAGTGGCCTACAATGGATTGACACAACAGAGAGATGTGTCCCCACGTTGCAGCCAGTGTTCCTGGGATAGGGATAGGATCCATTATGACCTTGACCTGGATAAAGAGGATAAAATTTGGGTGTTGTTATTTATCCAAAAAATCATACAGTTGATATACATACAGTTTACCCAATTGGAGGTTAAAGGTCTTAAATATCAAATTCTTGTGGTGTTAGAACTCTCTGCTGATCAGTCTCTGATGTCAATACTATGACATTAAAGAGCAGAATGGCAGTTTCAATTCAATATTATTTGCATTTATACTTGGTGAGCCATTCAGTTACCACATCTCTTTTAATGCATACTTCCCGAATTTTAGAGAACCATAAGCAATTGTGGCTAGCCTGTTGTTACCCTTATAAGCTGCTTATTGTCTGATCAATCTTTGCTTAAAAAAGCTAGGTGTAAAGTTTTTCTTTTTTTGTTTTACAAATGTAGTATTTCAATTTGATCATTGTTGGTGTTGCCAGTCAACCTGAAGGCTAAAGATGTATCAGTGTATCAAGAAAAGAAGATTACCGAAAGGCAATGAACCATTTCATCTCAAAATATCTTTTTTTTTCTAAGTTTATGAAAAGAAGAAATATGATGGTGAGATTGAAAACAAGAAACGTCCTAGTAAGGACAATATAACAGTAGTAAATGACCGTGATCTATGAACATGTTAACCTGTTAGTTGCATTGATACAAGAGAACATAAAATGCTCTAAAACGTGAATTACTGCTGAACTAAATTAAAAGCAAATGTTGAAATAGGAAAACCGGTATAGCATTCAAAGCAAAATTCGAATTAACCAGCATTAGACTGATGGTATGAGGAAGATATGCAGAAAAAAAGGAAATGATTTGGTTTCAAAGTTTACCACCTCTGTACTAAAAACAAAACAAAAAAAAAACTTGATGGCATTGGAGTGCATAGCTAGAAGTAAAAGTGGGTCATTTCAAATAATGTACGATGTGGTTGAAGAACAATGTGTATGTGTATCTAAAGAAAAAGCGCTTTACAGTGCCCTGCTGTATTTTCTTCAACTGAATTTTTGGAAGTGTTACGACCTGCAATGTACTTTACTGGGATTTTTTTCACCTATTTGATTTGTTTAACATTTAAAGGTTAGATACAACTGTAGTTTTGAAAGTGTGTTCAGTTTTTGCTGATGAAAAGCATCCACACAACATAATGCTGCCACCACCATGCATTTTCCTGCTAGGATGATGTTCATTTTTCCACAATACTCCCATAATACATTTTCTATAAAGCTCAGCTTTGTGGAAAATTTGGGCTAAGATTTTTCCTGCAAACAGTTCTCTCATCTGATGTGTAAACCTTTACAAGCTCCTCCATAGTTATCCTTCGCCATGTTGTTTCTCTGACTAATGCCCTCTATGGCTTTGTGGTTCTGCCATATACTTTTCTTTTTTAACAACAGATTTAGCAGTGCTTTGTGGTAATTTTTTATAACCCAACACCGACTACTTCCTGAACTTGCCCCAGGTATGTTTTGATTTTTGGTCTTTATGATGTTTGTTTTGATATGTTTGGCAACAAACTCTTTGGCCTTCCAGTAACAGGTGTATTTGTATTGAGGTAATGAGTACTTTAATTATGAACAAATAGTCATAAAACTAATTATGGAAAGCAGTTGCACCAGAAAGTAATTTATATTTGGTTTTCACCGACTGGACTGAATATTCCTGCAATCAGGATGTCAGCATTTAATGATTTTTTCTGACTATTTTTGGGTGGATATAAATAAATATAAGCCATTAGTCCATTTCCTTTTTTAAACTTTTCCCATTACAAAATGTAAAGTTCAAGGAGAGGTGAATCTGTATACAAGGCACTATAATAGAATATGTTTAAATACCCAGCATCTGGTAATGTTTCTGAGTTTCAGACCTCCGAGAGTCATTGAAAAAGGATTTAAGACCTAGTACTAAATAAAACTATTTTATTTAAAATTTTGCAAAAATAGCATACCCATTTGCTTTTTCATTCATAAAATATAGTATAATGTATAAAAGATATGCACAACCAAAGATTGGGAAAATGGTCACCTGGACTTTTTCCTACTTCAACTCTAGTTTCAGTCAGCCTGTGCCCACTGTAGCCTCAGCTTCCTGTTCTTGGCTGACAAAAGTGAAACATGATGTGGTCTTCTGCTTTTGTAGCCCAGTTGCAACAAGTTTTCAAATAGTGTGTTCTGAGATGCTTTTCTGTTCACTGTGGTTGTAAAGAGTGGGTTTTTAAGGTATTGTAGCCTTCCTAGTTTTCCTCTGACCTCTCCCACCAGACACTGTGACCAAGTGAACCAGAATGTTTTTTATTCATAGAGATATCTAAAAAGTTTTGTAAGTCACCCTGGGGCACCTGGCAAATGCCATACATGTAAATGTAAATGAACAAGATATTTCCGTATGCGGGGAAACTTCCTCCCGGATGCTGTTTTGTGATTAATACCCTTTTTTTTTGTAAATACCAGAAAATCTGCAGCTTTCAGCCCATCTGGAACAAACAACCATCCCAAAGTCAAGGTCACTGAGATCTCATGGGAACAGTAAATAAAGCTTTAGATGTGAGTTTTAGATGAGTTTAAGCAAAGTGCTGATTGGATAATTGAATGCATAGTAGGTGGTCATTAGAAAGTGGTCGATGAGTGCATTTAATTATTAACAACTACTAAGTGGTAGTAAATCATTTCGAAATATATTTCTGATAAAGTAAAGCAACGCTTTCATGTTATACCTGTTACTTTTAGATCTTCTGTTGAACAAGCATGGTAAGAGACACACAGCAATGTCTCTTGCAACACTAACCACAGACATATGGGGTTAAAGTGACGTTGTAAGATTACGACATCCCCGTGCAATTGAGCTGAGTAAGCTTGGGTGCGGTGTGTAATTAAATTCATGCCTGATTGACCTAAACTACTGGCTCATATTGTGCTCGACAATTTCTGAGGGTAGAAAAGAATCGCCAACAAATGCTGGTTGCTTTGAATTTCAAATGTATGGTTTGCTGTGACTGTGGATGGATTGTTAGGATTGAAATGCTCAAGACATGACAAACGTTACAACCGCTGTAAACAATAGAAAGAGAGCCATCGGTAGGAGAGTGTGCACATATGTTAAAGACAACAGAGTTCTGAAAAGATCTGTTTTGTCCTTCACTTCTTTATAGTCATAGACTGATGAGCCGTGGCTGGAACTTTTTTATTTTTTAAAACCAGTCTCTACACATGGGGGTTGCAATGCAGTGACCTAGTTTAATGCGAACTCACAGTGTGTAAGCTCCCGTGAGGCTTGTTTCAAAAAAGTCGTGATGTGAGTCGTTTCATTCCCAAGCTAACGCAGCAAGTTTTTGTGTGCTTGTGGCCAAAAAACTGGAAAGAGTGGACTACTATTAATCAATGTTAAGCGAAAGTGCTATAGCGAGGTAAGAAATGAGTGCATGTATCATGTCAATGCATTTCCTGGATATAGACAAAAGATCTACTGTATTATTTGCTGTTTACATGGGCACAACAGTGGAACAATTGCTTATTACAAGCAATATGCCGAACCCCGAGTTTCTGTTGTGAAGTCTGACACATTGTAGATACACTAAGTAGCAAGAAAAATATTAGTATGCTATGCTGTTTGTCTACATCGGAAAGCCTGGAGCCAAATACCGGGAAACATCTTCAGTCCAAGAACAAATTAAGTGTGTGAGAGATGAGAAATATCTGTCTCTCTCTCTCTCTCTCTCTCTCTCTCTCTCTCTCTCTCTCTCTCTCTCTCTCTCTCTCCACACACACACACACACACACACATTGATATATATATATATATATATATATATATATATATATATATATATATATATCACGTTATCACATGTTCACACAAAAGGCCATAAACAGAAGCAAATAAATTAAGCTTAAAAATACAGATAAAACGGTCAAGATAACTTGGGGGAAGGATCCTCTACTTGACCTAAGCTGATCAGCTTACTCTGATAATGTCTACTGCATCGTGCTATCATCCTTGATATCTCTTCCAAGACCATTGCAAGTCGACGTGACCTCAAAAGCTACACACAATTTTGTTCTATTCACTTCCACTGCATGAATAATAGATGGAGAATACATGCTGCTTAGCTTCAGTGGGATAAGAATACACTCCTGTGTTCGTGTCATACAGGAGTAAGGAAAATAAAAGTATGCCACTAAAACCTTTTGACTTGCTAGACTCTGTGAGACCTGGATTTACATGTGTGGATAGAGGTGTAAAAAAAGGTGAAGATCAAAGCTGAAAGATTGGGTTGAAGGTAGTTGATCTGTAAAAAAAAAAAAAAAAAAAAAAAAAAAAAAAACTGAAATAAGGACAAAGCTTCTTGTAGCTCTCGTAGCAACCGTTAGGTCATATTACACCTTTACTGTATGTTGTGTTGTAATTATGCTTCTATTATGAGAAGCTTGTGTGTGTAGAGGAGTGGTCAGCTTCAAGGCTTACTGTACAATGGAAGCCCTTAGAAATTGCATGTTATCAGGGTTGTGCTCCTGGACTACACTTCTCATCAGACACTGCACCTCAATGAACCACGTCACATGATTGTTGTAGCACCTGCATCACATTATATATTAATGAGCACGTGTAATGTGCCTCTCAGAATTTGTCTAGTTATTTCATGTTTTGCTTGTCTTTGTGTTTTATGTGTGCACTGTAAATAAAAGTCTGTCTTTGCACCCAATAACAACTGGTCTGGGTAAAACTAAGCTATTCATTATTTTCTTACATTATAGACAAAAGTATTAGGACAGCTGACTTTACCACAAAGTTGTAGGTGCACAACTGTATAGGCATTGCGCCTGTAACAACGCGAGCTCCATTAGAATAGGGCTTACATGAGTTGGAGTAAAAGATCTTGAGTGGCCACAAAAGCTACGATCTCAATCCTATTGAACACCTTTGGGATGAATTGGAATTCTGACTGGCCCCCAGGCCTCCCCACTCTACATCAGTACCTAACAAACAACTTTCCAGAAGAGTGGAGGTTATTATAACAGCAAATGGAGGTTAAATGTGAAATGGGATCTCCAAAGGCAGATATAATTCTTCTGTTCAGGTGTCCACAACATTTTGTCCATGTAGTGTATTTGAAAATATGAAAGATTGTGAGCAGGTATAAACTAAAACAATAATGACGACGACAACAACAACAACAACAACAACAACAACAACAAAAAACCTTTAGAAAATCTCAAATGATGTAGTTGAGGTTGAGGAACTGTCAGAGCTAAAATTCTAACAGTGCTAACAGTGCTGACTCAGCTTTTTTGGAGTGTGGTTTTTTTTTTTCCTTATGTGTGGGTCAAAAGCTTTAGGACAAGTCCACTTCAGGTTTAAATAAAGGCTTCAAATACAGACATTTGAACTATTAACAGATACAGATCGCATGTTACACACCTAATATGCATTTATTCTCTATGACTATGCTGAAATATAAATATATAACTACATAAGACCTGGCTTGACTTTACAAATCAGGATTCCACATGCACAGCTGTATAATGACATACTAAAAGTGTATCTCTTTCTAAAGGCTCAGTGTCGTGCAGCATAGAGAAAAGGCTATGACCTAGCATGAAAACAAAGTGCTTTCTGTCACAGCCTTGTTGTTTCCCCACTGTACACTTCTGGCATCTTATGAATGCTGGAAGCACATCTGAAGAGAATACATGCAGTTCTTTTTCGTTGTGAGGATGGAGAGAAGGGTCTTGCTCAGCCCAGAGCATGTTCTATTTCAGAGTCTGGATTCAATTAGGGTTGAAAGTAAGGCAGGGTTAATGGAAAATAATTAAAGTCATATTTTTTTTTTTTATCTCGCTGCAATGTCTCAATGTTACTGCTGCCCAAGGTAACAAGATAGCCCCATAATTTTCTCTCTTGGGAAGAAATAAGGTAGAAAACTCCAAGACACTAGGATCACTTGGATCTGTTCCAATAAAGCCAGAACAAGAAAGGCAAGAAGAATTTTTGGATTTTGTGTGCTGAATTGAACTGTGCTTTTTTTCTTGCGCAATCCGAACATCTTTTTTGCGCATTTTGTGTGGGATGTGAGACTCCATAGCATTAATTACAAAAGCAACTTTTTTATGTTCTGAAAACAGACCGAAACACTGAAAAATTATGTGTGAAATTCGCATGCTTATACGTAGTGTTTTCCCATTGTGATCCTCTGACAAGGTCTATTCCACAGCGGCAGCACTTCTGCCAATTATATTTATGAGAAATATTTATTGCCCTAAGTAGATTGCTGCTATTGGATTTATGCAGGACTTTGCCAGTCATCACTGTTCTGCTTTAGTTTTGCATTTTAGTAAGACATGCCAACGCAAAAAGGAGTGCTGAACACATCTATAGAACAGACAGGATAATCTATTTACAGAAGATAAATTGGATCAAATATGCCAGACAACCATGCAATCATTCGTCAACTTTCAACAGTATTCATAAAGGAAACCAAATTATATTGAATATATCTCTTGATATGAATTCACTACTGGACAAATATATATACTGGCATATATCAGGATTTATCATATATATCATATATTACCTCCTCCTAGACTGCTGGAATATTCATTCATTTATTCAACTTCAGTATGCACTTTATCTTGGTCAGTATTAAGGACAAAAGAGACTTAAAAAAAAAATAAATCATTAGTTGGATCACCAATAACCATCATCTGAGATAGGATGCCAGTTCTTTGCAATGCACCAAAAACACCCACGTCCAAACATTTTTCATAATTTGCTTGTCCACACTGAAAAGGCTTATTTCCTATACTGCACATTAGTAAAAATATACAAATCTTTAGCCTGCTTCATTTCCGTCAGCCATTTATTTACCCTCCATCAATGTTGTCTAGGAAAAGTAGTATGTTTTTTAACTGGACTGAGTTGCAGTTGATGTTTTGTTAACACAAGCCTAAAAATGTACGCTTCGATTTGAATAGGTCACGTGACTGCGCAAAATATTCAAACGTCTGTGAATATTTCCATTTTCTTAATTTACACTATAATTAAAAAAAACAGTGTTTTAATTGTATTCACTTACCTGTGTAAACACCGGGAGAACCTGTGAACTGTACTAAAGATCTACATCACAGTGGATCACAAATTAACACTCAACCCAATAAAACACCACCCCCACCCTCACCCACAATTTCAATCACAATACAGTGTTAGTGAGATGATACATTTTTGTACTATACTATAACAGTATGATATTTAGGTTTAATGCATGATACTGCCTATTCTGCATTTAAGCAGATATAAATGAATGAACACAAATTTCATAGGCTTTTCTGAGTTGCATTCATTTAATGGCTTATATAATTTTCATCACTTATCCTATAGCATCTATAAACATTCACTCCTTTACCATTCTACCTCAAAATTGTCCCCTCTCTTGAAATGAATAAGACAAAACAACCCATTTGATCATTTAACAGTAAAATCATGCTGAGTGCAAACTCCTGAAGTGGTTCCAATCTTGACAACCTGACCAATCTTTATAAATCACTGACACCCGTGTCTTCATCCAGAAATGTTAAATAAGTCTCCTAACAAACAAACGAACAAAAAAAACTTCACCATATACTGTACATCATTAATTGCTAAGTAAAAAACAAAAAAGGTTTAAAATCCATTCATTATCAGCCTTAGATTATGTAGACCATCTGCTATACATGTCCCTGTGAATGAGCTGTTTCTATAGAAACGATGACCTATTAGAAATAGCACACTAATATAAACCTAGCATTTATGTTACAGCCAGAACTACTGTCAGAGCTTGTGCTGTCACTGAATAATAACCCACACCTTCTGATTCAAAAGTTCAACAGAACTTGCCACATTTTAGTGTATCAGGCAAATCAAATGGTAGTCTTTTTTGTTTGTTGGTTTGATTCTGACTTCTGATTGTAAATTCCTATATGATCTAAGAGATGCAACATTAAATAATAGCAGTTATGTTGAGTGCATTCTAGGGCTGAGAGATTAGGCAGAGGAGATGTCTTCGTCCTGGGGAGAAGGAAAATTGGGCCTGCAATGGTCATAGCCTTCCATTTCCACCCTGAGGTCACCACATTTCCACCTAATTACACAACGCAGCGCAGCGTGAAGCCTTCCCACACATTCTTACACTGTCCACACAAAGGGGAAATTTGCTGTCCCAAATGAAGAGAACGGATGAGCGGGGGGATTCGCCGATGTTTTCATTCGCTAGACGTTAAAAACTGCTAACTATGGAAACTGTTATAGGACACTGATAGCTGTCACAAGTCATTGCGAACTTCCATATGCAAAAACAAACATGAAGATCACTGCATGCAGTCCATTAAATCGATATTCACTAAATGCGATTGCTGTCCATGCTGGAAAGCACTTCTTTCTGAAGCAATTCCTTTTTATTTTCACTCATTTTCTTCTCCTGCTGTGGATATGTCATAACATATTGCAGCGAGCTGTACAAGATTTTCTCTTTGAAAAAAATCAAAGACTTCTTTCTTTTCTGTTTTTACATTGTTCAGGACATTGTACGGGATGGGTGGGGCGATGGAAGATGAGGCTGATGTAAGAGTAAAAAAAAAACACACGAACCGACAACTTGTTCACCTTTTATAGTCAAAGTGCAGATAGGATTGGGTAAAGACATCCAAAATCTGCGGCTTTTAGCAGGATATGTGTTACACTACAATTAGAAGAGCCACGTAAATCAAAAGTAGAGTGAGTGATAATGACATTCTGCACATTCCTGTAGTCAAAGCACTTCCAAACAAATAATATTAAAATGTTTAAGATGTACGCTGCCTAAAAAAACTTTACAACGTTGTTAAACTCACAGGAGGATTCCTGACCAGTAAAAGTAGAGTGATTATGAAATGCACAGTCGATGGAAAACATTGACTAATTTTATTACTCACTGAAATCAGAAAACAATAAATGAGATAGAAGAAAAGAACAGCATGACATGAACATAAGCTAAGCTAAAATTCTACTTCACACACACACACACCCACACACACACACACACACACACACACACATTATTATTCTACTCCCATGTTTGTTTAGTGTCAAAATGTGCCCTTGATGCATTTTATTATCATATATTCAGTGCAATACAGGGTATAAACAATTCCTTTCTGAATAATTAATATCACTAATCTAGCCTAATCCATTCATTACTGTCACTGCAACATGATTATCGATAGCGTTAATTTAGCGCTGTGATTACATTTCTGTATAGATAGATGAATCCCAGTATTTAACAAAAACAAATATCTGCCATGTGATCAGAAAAGAGCATCTTCTGTGGTTTTCATATAATTACTAATATTATAGCCAAAAAACCCAATCAATAATAATACCTGTAATTGTTCATGGTGAAGGGTTTCTTTTTTAATATATATTTCCCAGGCCTCATAAGCTGCAGAATTATATTCAATCCTGGTCTGGATAATGATTATGGCTGTTTTTTGAAAAAATGGAACCTGGGTTTAAAAGCAATCTGACAGAGATGGAGTGCTGTCAAGGGAGACGCGTGAACTTGGAGGCGGTGTAGCGGGCCTAATAGAATGAACTTATTTTTTTTTTATCCTCCTATGACAGCTAACATAATTAGGCATATTATGTTGTACAGCAGGACGCAATTAGGCGTTTGGGGGTAGTTACAGAGTGATCTTTCAACCCATAGTAGTGGGTATCTTATGCAAATATGAAAAAAAGAAATGCAGCTTTTTCCTGGAACTGAAACAACTGAAAATATTCAGAGTAGTGATTTTTTTTTTCTTGCTTAACCCACTAATATGATTCATTAGAGGAGTAGGCAATAATATGGTAATAATAAAACAGCTCAAGCCTGACATTCCAGTTTAACAGAAAAGATTGCACATTCATAGTGAATCAAAATGACTGTTGATCACATTGAGATCTACAGAATAGTTACTTGTTTTGTGGGTAAATGTGATATTTGGCAATTGAATAATGAATATTAGTTTAATATTTCAGATCGTTTCGATTTGTACAATCTCTGATTGTGATACAGTAACAGTAACAAGCACACACTCCATAAATAGGTGAAGAGAGGAATAATATATTTTGTTTCCTGGACCAAACTAGAACCCATGATTGATGTTATCTTTTCGGCAAACCAAATAGCAATGTAGACAAAAATTACGACATCAGTCACTGATCGCTTGAAGTCTGTCATCTATAGACATCAGTAGATGTAGGATATCTCTGGGCAATTAGATGGTTTGGGCTGTTTTGCCGTCAGTCTTATCTAAAGAAAACAAATTGCTTGCTGAGTGCAATGCAGGTCAGATGTCTGACATGGACAAACAAGACTGAAAATTGTAGTTTTTAATAAAATCAGTATTTGAATCATCAGTGTGTCTACACAGATATGAAGTGTCTAGTGAGTATACAAATTTAATCAGTTGTTATGAATAAGTATTTATGCCCCTTTACTGCACAAAATGAAGTGGTATGATTTTATTTTCAGATTGAATTGTATTTTATTCCTGATCTATATTTTGTAATTTTCTTCCCAAACCACTATTTTTCCCAAACACTACAGGCATTAAATAGGTAAGCACCATGGTTTGTATTTTGTTGGATGACCTCTGAGGCAAGTGTATTCTTTTACATATAATAATCCTTGATGCATCATCATGATCTAAGGCGATTATAATTTTTTTTTTTCATTTATAAAAACACTTTTTTACTCATATATTACTGCACAAAATATATTTTGATAAATTCAGAAAAATGAAACTTGGAAGGTGGTAGCTTAGAGGTTAAGGCGTTGGAATTTGGATTCGGAAGGACATGAGTTCAAATCCCAAGCTGCCGCTCCTGTGCAAGGTCTTTAACCCCATAGCTGTTTAGTTGTATGAAATAAATGTAAGTTGTTTGGTATAAGGGCATCTGCTCAATGGCATAAATATAAAATGCCACCCCAACAATATATATTGTGAGTTTTTGAAGTCTTGAAGCAGATTTTGTATAACTGAGTCTCAAACATAATACTGATTTTTGTGTTCCAGCAGCCAACTTTGTTTTGATTTGGATCTTTGTTCATTATCAGTTTATTGTTGACGTCAGTGTCTATGGTAGCTTGCTGTCAGACACAATAAAAATGGATGCCAACAATATTCTCACATAATATTTAAAAGGAATCATGATGCCATCAACTTTAACAAGAATCACTGAACCACCAAGCACAAAATACAGTTACTTTTTCGACTTTGTTATACACACTTTAATTTTAGTTAACTCCCCAATAAATCTTGGTGAATTTTAGACAATGGTTGAGCAAAGCTCTTCTTTTGGAAACCCCCACAAACTGAGAAACCCACAAATTGGTTTTCTCAGTGGTACAGCTTTTTTTGTTCAACCTTTGTTAATGAGGTGGAGTGGAAACTTACACATTGGCCCCCCAATACTGAAACTGATATTTGGGGTTTTCTTTGTCTCTTTCACCATCTCTCTTTTTTTGCAGTTTGCTCATATCAGTTTCTGGCAAATGGTTTCTTACTTCTTTTGGATTGCATTCTTAACTACTCAGGTTTTTAGATTTATTATGTGGTATGTCATTAACTGTGGCTGGAGGATTTGATTTCGCTCTTGGACCCAAGTCTGCCATTTTCTGTCTTGACTTGGAATCGTCTCATATTTTAGGTTATTTTTATTAGGTAATTTCCTGTCTTCTTTATCAAACAACACTTACACGCCATGGAAGGTGAAGGTTATGATGTGCATTAGCTTACAGAGGCTTATGATTAGCTAATGTTCTTGTGATTGACAGGCGAGAGTGCATATACCACTCCTCCCACACAGAAAGCATGTCTTACCAATCATTTTTTGACCTTCGCATTTGTCAGGATTCACAATTGCAAAATCTGGATGATAAAGTAATGCTATTCTGCTGTGCCACTTAGGAGCCTTGTTAAGGTTACTTTTCACAAGACATAATTTCTTCTTCTAGAAAATATGTCTTCAACATTTTGTGCAAAGAATTGGTGCAGTTGAATTTAAAGCTTGGCATTTTGATTATTTCTATCACAAATTTTTATTTGTGAATTGCTCTCACTTTCAATTTGACTTCATTTTTAACTGGGCCATTATTGAGCACATTAAAACTCAATCTTGACTCGATCTCAGCAAGTCCTTGTTCGAGTTGTTTGAGTTGAACACAGCCTACAATTATGCCAAAGTCGTGCTTTTTTGGTCATTTGGACAAAGCTTTTTGTTTTTTTAATCGCAATGGTAATGCATAAAAAAGCAATTTTTAAATATGTTTCGCTTATATTATATTTATGCCCCAAAGTAAAAGCCATAACTTGATAGAAACTAGTATTTTTCAAAACTAACAATTATTGCAATGTTTCTTTGGGTTGAGAGAAAATACTTGTATTTAGTTAGATATCAAGATTTGTTTTTTTCATGAATATAGCGTTAACATTTTTTTCCCCATGAGTGTGGCAGTGTGGCACAGTGTTGGTCATAATGCAAGTTAAAACCATACAATGCACTTCATTAATGTGTGTTGAATTAGGGTGATAATGTGGAAGAAAAAAGAGCTGGTATAGCTATAAAAGCTCTATTATTTCAAATCCAATGTGCTTACATACAGCGCCAACACAACCAAATGTGTGAATATACAATGGCAACTATTGGAAGAAGTGTTAGAAGAAAAATCCCTTTCACTATAATATTATTAGCTAAACAATACACCAATACAGTAGAGTTAATATGATTTGGGTTATGTATAACTGTGCATTTACTAACAGCCCATTTTATATATTTGAGGCTTACAATAAAAATCTTGATTTCCGTCTTGATTGCCTTATACTAGGCACCTTGCTTATAGCATTTTATAAAGACCCTCAATCTCACTGTCTTCCCCTTAGGGAGAAAAACCAAGATCTATCTCTACTCCTGTCTAATGACCCCTCATTACTGCTTTCAGAAGCATTTATTGGTGTGCTACATCTTTTAGTATATTCATAAATATAAGGGGACAGACCTCGAGGGAGTATGTTGGCTGTTCTAGGCAGGTCGGCGTTACATTTTGTAAAGGAGAAGGCTATAGACTGATTACACTGCAAGACAACAAGAGCGGGACTTGCTTTTTTTTTTTAAGCTCTGAAAGCATGCCAGGGAAACCTAATGTGGACTTTCCAGTCACTGAGTCCCTGACATTTCCCCGAAATACAATAGTGAGAACACACACATGCACGCACACACACACACATATGCACGCGCATGCACGCACACGCACACACACACACACACACACACACACACACACACACACACACACACACACACACACAGCTAGTGTTCAAGAACTGTGCAATTGGATAATAGCCCTGGCTTGAATTATTGCATTACAGGAGCAGGGGGTTGTGTGAGTTTGAACCATGAGACAGCTACGCCTACTTAGTTGTTTAGAAGAACGCCCAGACTTCATGTTTTTTCGAAGCAACAAATATAAAGACTATATTTATACTATATCGAACAACTGAACCCATTCACTTTTAAAATAAGCGCTTAAAATGAACTGACTTTTTTTTTTTTTTTACAAAATTCATCCCTTAGCCCATATTAACCCAAAAGTGCTCTCTGTTTTTACGACTGTTATATGCCATATATCTGTATAATGTACAGAAACATTTAAAGTACTGGTGTGAATAACCCGTTTTTCCTTCCACCCAGTCTCCTCTTTTTTTATTGGCTGATTTTGAGTCAGGACAATAGAAATGTTCCATATGATTGTTGGTATTGTGTAATGGAGGAATAAAAAAATAGCAATTTGCTTGGCAGCTTCTTTTGTTTTTAGCAGCAGAAGCTGAAACAATGAATTAATGCTTCAGGCATCCATATGCATACAGATATTTATGAAAACCTACAGTAGTTCCTTCTATGTGTTTGTGGTTTGTGAAATTGCAGTGTAGGTCACTGCAAACCAAAGCTTTTTAAAAAAACACTCTCCGAGGTGAAGGAATATGAAACGTGTTAAGTGACATTGATGCTTAATTTTAAAGCCCTAATGTCACAGCATTAGTCTGCAAACACTTTGTATTTGAGGCACACTATAAGTACTAGGAGAACTGAATATTTTCAGTCATATGTAGTTTTTCCCAATTGGAATTGGCACACAATTGTATAAAATGTCCTTAGATGAGGTAGAAGTTTAATGAGCACAAATCACCACAAGCACACTCTGAAATCTAGTCGAACATCGTCCCAGAAGAGTGGAGGTTCTTAAAACAGCATAAATCTACATGTCCATATGTCTAAAACACACATACCAATCTTATGGTCAGGTGTCCACAAAGATTTGTTTTTGCATGTACTGTATATAACGTTATATAATATTTACACAAATTCCAGAGTTTCCTTTATTTAATGATCCATGCTTTAATGATTGTATGCCCTTGAGCTGGCATGCTAATCCTTGTAATCAATTTTAGATCAAATCTTTCGGTGTCATCTCAATGTGTTCATCAATAGGCAACATTAGACACAAGAAGGATTTGTCGCTTTAGTACAAATCATGGACATTATTGCACATTTACTAGCATTTAAAAAGGACCAAGAAATTGCACAGAACATGTTTCTGTCTTTGTTTTAAATATTTCAACATTCTAAAACTTTCTATATTTACAATTTGAAAGGAGATATTTTAACGTTGTCTTAGATTTTTTGTACACACTTTTTTTTGCCTTCTCTACTACTCATTGTGCAAACTCAACATTACCTTTGTGGCTTTTGACATGAGAGCACTGGGTTGGTTTACCAATTTGACCATGTTTGGGTTTTTTTTGCATCTGTGTCAATGAAGATGTTTTCAAAAGTGTTGTTCATATGGATAGGGGATAAAACCTACATTATCTAAAACATAGTATATACATAGTGTAGTTTTCCTGTCTTTAGTGTGGAATATGTTACTACAACTATGTCTATATCTTATGCCAAAAATCCTAATATCCTGAGTAGAGCTACATATGGGAATGTTCTATGCCATGTAAAGAAAATGCCAAGGGAAATTGTTAAAGGGTCTCTAAAAGAAGACTTTTTTTTTTTCCATGTAAATAAAATGAAATATGAAATCAAAATTAAATATGAAATAGTACATTTTTTTTTTAATTGTTCTTTAATGCTCTATACCTCTGTCAATAATGAAATGAAACAAAATTATTTATTTCTGGCATTTTCTATGTCATTTAGTTTTGTACTCTTAAATACCAACAACAAAAAGTTTCATTATGTTTCACAGGTCTTTACAATGTCCAGGGCATTGGTCTAGCTGAAGTGATGGCACCATAATAGCATCCTATCAGCCAGGCAATAGGGTGACTCATACCTGTTTACATTTTGCTTCCCATGGTCAAAGGAACACAAGGTTAAAATGCAAATTTCTGTGGCACTTTTTGCGAGCTAAAAGGTTTAAATTACTGAGTCGCACGTCATGACGTGAATGTAGAACGGCAGGCTGCTATGACTCTTCGCAGCATTTGCTGTGTTTAATCTGAGTCCCTCTGGGCTGACTCTCAGGCTGTCAGTTCTCACTGTGCTATGAATGCCTTGGTTTAGAAACGCCAAATTATGCAAATTATGCTGTGCTTTTCCAGATAACGCCCACTTCCAGAAAGACATGAACTCATTAGGAGCTGATGATGAGACTCAACTGCATCTGCGCAAGGCCGTTCTAATTTCTGCTTCCATTTTCCTTCTAATCTATCTTGACATATTTGACAATCCCAGACTGTTGTGGTAACTGAAAGAGCTCAGACCCAAAGGACTCAAATAAGGAAAACATCTGCTGCTCAGATTTCTTTCAATCTGGACCTGTTAGATGGAGAAAAGTCCTGCTTGACATCAACGTCACAACACTTATCTAGGTCAAAGAATACAAAGCACTGGAACATGTAGGCTGTATCAAAAGCCAGACCATGAAAAGTCTGGCTTTCAGATGTTCACACTTACAATATATCATATGCGTCAGTTCCCTTTCGGCCTGCATGTTAAGAAGACGCTAAATCATGCAATGAAAATGAAATTACTTTTGTATAGGCAGGCCAATGTCATATTTGCTTTTGCATGCAGTTGTGTTCAGCTCTGAGTTTTATCCTTGCCTTTGGCTGCCAAATAAAATCAAATGAAAGACACAGGCAACGGAAAAACACATAGCCACAAGAACAGGCTCAGTCAAGCAAAGCAGCCTCTAAACGTCAGAGTTTCCAGTGCCCGTGCCCAGAGTTTATACAACATGTCAGTCAGCTTTCAAAAGACTATGTGTATGTCTGTGTTGCTTGTCTTTAAAGCCTGACTTTACCCAAAGCTGTTGGCTGTTCATAGTGGAATCAACAGTGTTATAGTAACTCACACTGTATTTAAAGTCACATCTGTGGTGATAGAAAAGTAAGTAATGTGGTGTGTAAGTGTATTTTATCTGGGGAAGGGGGCTGGTTTATGGCTTGGCACGTGAAGTTCTTAAGCTTCTCATGAAGTTCCGATTCCACTACAATAAAAACCACGACAATGCAGATTTCCATAACCATATGTCTGGCATGATATGATTTTCAATATGTATTGCCATGCCTGGAGATTATTTACTACAAAGTAGGATCAGATACACAGATACAGTATGTACATGACAATTGACTTGGTTTTAAAATAAAATTTGGTTTTAAGCTGGGGTGAGTGGTATTTCAACATTTCTTATACAGTTGGTCAAATTTACCAAATGATGTTCAAATGAGCTAATTATAGCTGGACTATTATTGCAAGTAAACCACATCTTTCATAAACTCACATGCTGTTGAAGCACCATCGTTTAGGGGTCAATCATTTGTTGAATCATAATTGTGCCACTATTTACTTAAAACTTTCAGGTCTCTCCAAACACAAGCAAATTCCAGGTGGGTTAAACTTGTTCAAATATGTACTCCAATTTTTGTTTATTTTCCTTCGTTAAAAATGAGATATTCTTACTCTTGGCAGGTTTATCAATTTCTCGCTGCAGAGAATTGCATCAATCAACAACTTTGAGGTTACACTAGTCAGATCCTTGTTATTAATCATCTTGTTTCTGGATCACTACAGTCCAACACTGTACCTACTGTGGATTTTACACCTTCTATAGATATCTGTAGACAGACTTCATTTATGTCACAAGAGACATCCATTTACACTCTATTGTGCCAGACAAATGCTTGCACCTGTCCAAGTGTAACTCAAACGCTTTTAGATATATTTTTTTTTCAAGTTAGCAAGTTTACGCTGAATGAATAGAGTCAGGCAAGGCATTCCTGGCAAAAGGCAATATTTCTTTACCTCCCAAGGTGTATATTTGTTCTCAATACTGAAAGTCTCTATAACCAGTGAATGAAGTTAATATTTACAGGTCTTCCAACCCTTCGCCTATCGTGTATAACACAGTTCTCTCAGGATAGCACAAAGAACCATGACCAATGGCAACCAAATGATTTTGCTTGTGATTACATTAAATATTTCATCAGTGTGTTTGGAATAGTAGTAGGTCACACAGCCCAGTCTCACGCAATCTATTGATTTGTGTTCGTGGACACAAATTTCCCTCTTCTTTGTGTCACTGAGGACGACTTTCTATGTAATGTATTTCAATATGAAGTATTTTTGTTGCATCTGCCAAAGTTTTCTTTCTGCCACTCAATACCACAGATGCAATACTGTTTTTATCTCATTTGTTATTGATTTTTTAATCTTCAAGCACTATTACTCAGCAGGAGATTTCATCCTTGTTTTTACTGCTTTATATTAAGTAAGCTATTCACTATTATAAACCATAGTCAGTGGTTCCTTCCAGTCAAAATACAGTAAATATATTTTCCCTGCTTATTAAGGAGACTGCGTTATTTAGAGACATAAACATTCATTACAGTATAACCCTAAACCTTACACTAAACATATTTGCTGCCTTACTTTTTGATAAAAATGGGGGGAAAAGATTACCGTTGGCATTTCTGACAGCATTACCCATGATCCTCTGCCTCTGTTGCTATGAAGACGTAGCCAGATAGAGGCAGTCGTGCTGAGTGACACGAAAAAGAGGGAAATTTGTGTCCATGAACGCAAATCAACAGATTAAAGTTTGTGACAATATCACGAAATGCTGTGAGACTGTGTTGAAATATATATTTAATAGAAAGTACAAGGCATGTTATTAAGTAACTAAGTTACTGGAGTAAACAAAACTACCTCACCAAATCCTACATTAAATAGGTAAACTAATGTTTGTGCACTCAGCAGGCTGCAACTCCTTTCCACCCTACAGTTGAACACTAATTAATATTCATGAGATTCATTGGTCTGCTTATAAATATTAAGAACCAGTTGGCAGTGTGTCTGTCTGTGAGACTGTTTTTTTAATAATACAGCATATAAACCTGTTATTCAGGCTTAAAGACACTTGTGTGTGTGTGTATGTGTGTGTATGTGTGTGTGTGTGTGTGTGTGTGTGTGTGTGTGTGTGTGTGTGTTTTAAAGACATCTCAAGGACAAAAACAAAAATGCTAGAAAGTACAGTATGACAGTATAACAAAAAAGTATTTAACTCTTGTGGTAACGCATCACAATACAGTCCTACCACATGGACTGCAGCATTGTATAAGCATTCTGATAGGACATAAAAGGAATGGAAAAAGATATGCTTTAGAACAACAGACTTGGGAGGGGGCTTAAAATGATGGAAGTCGGGTCAAAAGGCACAGGAAGATAGGAAAATGGGAGGACAACTGGAAAAATATACTATAAAAAGCAGACACAGGTGATTGAATTAAGTAAGGGTCTAGATGTAAGGAATGTATATATAAATACATCATAAATGTTCTAGAGAGTTAAAAATGCAAACATGAACAGGATTGTTACACTTGTTTTTTTATGCCAAATTCTTGACAGGGACCTTCAAATGGCAAGCTTTTGGGGAGTGGGAATTTATAGGACATAACCAAAACAGTCATCAAAGGAGGAGGTTTGTATTTCTCTCTGTGAATAGTCAGATACTCTTCATCTAACATCCTTAGTAAACATCCTTAGTACATCCTTAGTATTCGACTACTAAACAACTCTAGTTGAGTATAGGCACCAACTTAAGTAGTTGAGTTTGAGAAACTGTCAGAGCCAGAATTCACTGAGCTGAATTTACATCAGTTTCAGCATGGGGGGTTAATTATAAATTAAACAAAACACATAAAGCTTTTCTAACCATATTTTTGTATAAATGTGAATACAGATATGGAGCATCAAGAACATACTGTTGTTGTATTGCGTTTCAAAAACAACTAGCTTCAGCTAGTCTTACAATATAACAAGATATCTAGTTATCTAGGTAGCTTCTACCTTAAACGACTTCTTTGTAAACAATCTACTTTCAATAGAAGAGAGGTAACTCTTTAACTCAACACTAGCTTCTTTAAAAAAGACCTGGTTAGGGGGATACATTTAGCTTTTTTCAATCCAGTGACTACACCTTGTCTTTAGGCACTCAAAATATCAAAAAGTTCCCAGTTGATATGTGTGCAGAAATGCAACTTTCTAAACAGACTGGAAGCTTCAAGAGTCTGATGCTTACATCCAATTGTGCATAATCATCTAAGACTGAAATTAGGCTTCAGCTAATTTCTGCCAAATCACCAAATGTATTTTTAAGGGTACATGTCTGACTTTATGCAGCATAATCAAGTTAATTTACTTTCCCATGTTTACCTTTATTGTTATAATTTCGAAGACATTGTGGAATTGATGTTTATCTCTGGTTGTAGAAGAATGTCTTAGTATGAGGTTTCAGTTTCAGAGAGGAGCTCTGCTCTGGGATCTTTTAGATAAATGAACAGGGATCTTGGAGTCTGTCTTCCTTTGATCTTCTCTTACATTTATCTCAGCCTTTATCTGGGCCATCTCTCGAGACCTACTTAACAAATCTGATTGACTTGCTATTAAATTTGCAGCAAGGTGGCAGCTTAGGTTTCAGTTTTATTATGAAGCTGTGAGGGTCAGGTTAAGGAGAGGCAGGATCTCACCAGCATGGCAAGAGTTTCGTTGGTAACGAGTTGAAGAAAGTCAAATGGATGAACCCATTGTTACACATTTAAAAAACCAACAGCTACATATAAATAGGTCTTTATTTATAAACCTAATGTACAGTTGGAAAGCTCTTGACATTTCATTGGATTTACATTTCCTTGATGCTTGGTGGCAGCATGTATGAATATATTTCAAAAGGTTCCTTCAGTTCTCCTCTCCCCATCAGGCAGACTAATTTAAATGCAGCCCCCCTGCTGTTTCAGAATCATCAGAAGCAATCGCTCTGTGATCTGTGTCTTGCCTCGACAAGCCTGAGATCCCAAAGGTTTAAGTGCAATGAGTGGAATGCTAAGATAAATACAGTATTTCATAAGTGTAGGGAGGGTGAGTGGATAAGAAACCATAACTGTGTGTGTGTGTGTGTGTGTGTGTGTGTGTGTGTGTGTGTGTGTGTGTGTGTGTACCAGGCGAATACAGTGTGAATTATAATTTGGCAGGCTTAAGCCAAGCCCTCAAAATATCTGCCGATATACACAGGCCAGCTTGGTCCCTCTGTGCCCACACATATCTCACCATGTGCTGCTTGGCATCCATGGCTGGTGGTAACACACACACACACACACACACACACACACACACACACACACACACACACACACACACACACACACACACACACATTTTCCCTCTGTCGCTTGTCGCTGTGTTTTCAGACCACCAGAGACCAGTTTGTCAATAAATTAACATTAATGATGGCTTTCCATGATGCACCTTGTCTGAGATTGCAGAACCCCAATCACCCCAATATCCTGTCAGATTCCTTTCACGTAATGGCTCATGTATTTTTAAACCCTGCAAGGGAAGGAAATGTCACACAAGATAGAATCCTAGCAGCGCTCACGTGCAAGGGAGCCCTGAGGAAAAATGGAGAATGTAGATCCAGTCAAGATGAATTTAATTACAACAGCAGCAACAGAAATGTTGCAGTAACTGGCAAATACAAAAGCATCATCTAAAATAATTCTTAAGTGCATGCAAATACTCAGAAACAGGTAAAGGCGGTTATCATAGTAAATCTGTCATGTGGTTGGAACAATAATAATTTTGGCGTTGTGCATACATTGCATTCTTACTTTGTGAAAGGACTAAAAGGAAAGTAAAAATGGAAAAGTAATAACTTGCTCTACTGTGATTGGCAGAGATAATCGTGCAGAAGGATTGATGAACATAACTGTATGACTGAGAAAATGCAACATGTTTATTACTTAATGGACACACCTTACACTATTGGTTTCAGGAAGAAAAGAACAATACATCACACCTTGTCTGTTCTGAGAGCGATGGAACAGCTAAAGTGGCTTTTATTTGAATTTTCTTCCCTTCACAATGGAAACTTCACAGTCATCAGCTGGCTAAGATCCGAGTATGACTTTCTTGCCTTAGCTCGACCAGGAACCAGGCCTAAAAAGAAAATCAGACTCCAAAGACCACCATTAACAGCAATTCCAGAAGCTCAGGCCAACCGATTTTTCCTACTTTACATCCATGTATTTCCAAAGTTGATGCAGATGTAACTCCACTTTGTTGAAAAATAGTGTGTTTGCCAAGACTTCCATATTATTAGTACTTAATTAGTGTGCTTTCGTAGGCCAAAGCTGGCAGAATTAAGCCTTATTGATCAGCCATTTTTGCTACCATTAATCATACTGTACCAAGATACGTATCTATAGTGTCTAGTGCACGTATATACGTATATGTAGAACATCTGGGAAAACTTGCCAGATGTCTCTGAGATTGCAAAAATCTTGGAAAACAGCCCAAAGGGATTTTTTTTTTAAACCAACACAGGTTAAAAACATTAAATCTTCCTTGGTTTTATTCATGCATCAAAAGTCACAATTTGTTCACTGTTTACACAACCTTTTAATGTAGGTGAACAAAACAATACAAAATGAAACCCAATAAGTACCACCAATTTAATTTGGTTTGTGTGACATCTGTTGTAACAACTTGCGTAGTAAGTGTGAATGTATACACCATGTTTGTTATGAAGGCATAATCATTGCCGTTTAATTCATTGTTTTGAAGCCTGCCATCAAATATCAACATCAAACTCGTGAACCTCTAATTTACAATACATTTTATTTCAGTCATTTGACAGATTCCCTTATCCAAAGTGACTCATGTTTACCTAATTTGTAACAGGTAAGGTTTAAGACCTTGCTTAAGGGTAAGGCCCAGCAGTGGCAGCTTGGTGTTTGGAGGGAATTGAACTCATGTCCTTCCAATCAGAAGTCCAACATCATAACCCATGAGTTAACACCTACCCACCTTTGATCCGTTAAGCAGGGATTTCTAATGTTTGTAAGAATTTGGACAAAAACAACTCGCATTAAAAGCTACAAAGTTAAACGTAACTTTTTTTGTCTACAAAGTGTCTACAGTCATATGCATTTCAGAATTTTTAAAGTAAACCTTAATAGGAGCCAACCATCATTCAGCACACAAAACATTACTTCAGACATTTTTAGTGAAGTAGCAGTGTGTATGTACTCTAGCCACAAGCCAAGCTTTCAAATGTTAACTTTGATAAAAATCAAGTTTTATCACAAACAATTTTGTGATCAAGTTTCTAGACAAAACCAATTTGGGCAGTTTAACAGCAGTAAGATCCAATTTTGTGTCTGTCTTCAAACCTACCTAGTTGAACTGGTTTCATCAGCCTGCAGTATTAAAGATCACACAGGAAGCCAAAGTTGTTCAACTGCAACTTTCGTAATTGAGCCAAAACGTTGTCACAAATCTAACACCGATCACTGCCCTTTTTTCAACACAATGGAAATTGGGCTAAACCAAACAGAACACTGCACTACCTTCATGTTACACTGCAACTGCAACATTTTAGCATGCCTATTTCTTGTTTTGTCACCATCACAAACTTAAAAAAAATACATTGAACATTATGAGTCATCAAAGAAGAAGCTATTTAAAAGAAATAGCTGTTTGTATATACTTACTTTCGAATGCAGATATGGAAAAATATAGCATTAATATTTCCTCTCAGTCATATTAGGTTAATTTTTGCCAATGAAATGATGCCATGGGAGGCTAATTGGAGGTACAAGCAATAAAATCTTTTTGAAATAATCTCAAATGTTCAGGTCAAGGGCCAAGTGAGTGACATAGTATTGTGATGGTCAAAGGGTCAAGCAGACACGCCGGTGCTGTTTTATTTATTTTAGTATCCACGTTGCACTACGGACTTTAATTAGCTGATGGTCTACATGTACTTAACAAAAAAATAATAGGCATCACAATTTTAATGCTAAACAAAACATATTATTATGAAATAACAAATCACCATAGCTTTTCTTTTGCCAATTATTTCTTGGAGAGTGCAACTATTTAGAAATCCTAGGATTTCAGAGACAGTTCTGCTGAGTTTGCAACATTTGGAACTGAATTTCAGGCTTCTTTCCACAAGGCAAACATAACTAGATTTGAAATATGTCTAGTACTCATCTTACCTCAGATCACAAAAAGGTACTTCACTAAATCTGATTAAATACACAGACTCTTATGCACTCTTTATTCAACCTAAACTACAGTCATTTCCTGATATATAATTATGTCATGCACTGTATTTGCTAACTAACAGAGCTAGCCAGCTAACATGGCAACTATGAAGCTTGGCTGCTATGCTGCTTCTTTAAAATGTAATGCATGCAGTAATGTATATTAGGGCAGTGGATTATTGAAATAAACTATAATAACCTGTCTTAATGAAGCACAGACACAATAATATCAATGCAGTCTTGGATAAAGAATCAGGTTAACAGTTACTGGGCCATAGTAGTGAAAGCTACATTATCATTAAAGGAAATTGCCTTCCTGAACCTTTGCTTGTAAAGCATCATGATAGAATAAACTGTAGGTCACGATGTTAGAGTAAGCTTTAGTTTAGAGAAAGGCTCTTGTGGGTGCCGAGAGCCTCCCCTCCTCCACTCCAAACAAAAGTGTTGGCTGCCTTGGGGAGCTCGCAGTGGTAATACATCATCTATATTTTAAAAGAGCGGGCGGAGAGGAGGCGGGGGAATCTCCATCTTAAAGGCACAGCCTTCTCCTCGCTGACCCAAATTCCTCTCATAGCTTCAACAAGAGAGCAGAGGCGAAATGTAATGTTTTGTGTTGAGAGAAACCAGCATTGCCAAAACACAAATCACTTAAAGACTGACGCCGTGGTATTTGTGGCAGCCTCCTTTGCCGGGGTTTCACTTTTAACTGTTGGAACAGACGTGCAAGAAAAGGCACAATCCATCATTACTTTGTAGAAACACATAATCACTGAGTTTTCTATAAATATGTCTTATTGTGTTTTTACTGGGTTTTGCCAAAATTGCCATTACTGTTAATAATGAACTGGACTATGTTTCCTGAAATTTCAGAAGCACATTTTAGAGTTTATGTGATCCATACCACTGAAATACTTCATGTGGATGTGTACAAAGTGCTCATTATATATGTTTTTCTCAAGATTTTCCCAGACAAATTCACCCCATGTTAAATCTTGTCTGGGCATGCACTGTAGCTAAGGTGATAAATAAAATATATGACGCTCACGTGGCTCATCCGGTGTGTTCCGTGACAAATAGAAGATAATACTTGTGAAAACATTTGCTCTCCAAGAACCCGAAAGAGCACCGAGTTCAGCCAAGCACATGTCTGCATTCTGCACATACATTTCCTGACACTTGGGCCAATTCTTGTTCAAACAAGATGGGTGTGCCAGGTTGTTGATATCCTAACTAACATTCTTCAAACTGCTGAACTTGACACATACTGACACATCAGGTTATTGTTCAGGTTTAGTATGTTACACCGACTGTGTATCTGAACTCCTGTGCTCAAGTTATTTTCAGTTTTATAACAAATGTGATTACATAAACAGCACTCTCATTTTTCGAAGAGATAAAGGTTGGCTAATTTCATGGTGTTATGTGAGTTTTTCTCAGTTTTTTCTTATTCTCGTACAGCAGAGTAGAAGCAGGCTGGGGTGACCTTAGTGGAAAGGATGGCAGAGTTCCAGAAAAGCATCTTATACCCTCCATAAAAGCTCTGATTAAAATAGAAGTCAGCAGGCTGTGGCTGTGTAGTGGGGGATGGGCAGCCATGTGCTTGTGTGTGTGTGTGTGTGTGTGTGTGTGTGTGTGTGTGTGTGTGTGTGTGTGTGTGTGTGTGTGTGCGCGCGCGCTTTGGTAAAAATGTGTGTGTGTGTGTGTGTGTGTGTGTGTGTGTGTTTGTGTGGGGGGAGAGAGAGAACGGAAATGTGTTTTTCCCCTCCCTCGCTCTCAGAACAGTCTGCATGCTTTCTCTCATTATGCCGGAAAAATGAGCAACAACTGTGTCTGCACCACCTTACAGCAAAGGAAATAGACACACACACACACACACACAGCTGGTGTGTGTGTGTGTGTGTGTGTGTGTGTGTGTGTGTGTATGTATATATATATATATATATATATATATATATATATATATATATATATATAAATATAAAAGGGGTGTAACGGTACACGTATTTGGGGCTTTTGTTCGGTGTTACCTCAGAAACGTATTAACTGGTGGACCGCTTTGTTTAGTCTCCGCCTTTCACTTTGAGTGCATTTAAAAAAATATTTATTATTAAACTTGACACCATATACAACAATGCCAGGGTATAAAATAGAAACTAGAGTTAGCACAGTGTCACTGTGGCTACTCACTCCGTACCGGAAATAAAATTTGTATAGAGTAGCCGCTAACCTACTATATAGTATAGTATATAGTGTAGGACATTTTAATATGATTTATAGTATAGTATAAGATAGTATATAGTATTGTATAGCATAGAGTGTCGTATAGTATAATATGGTATATAGTATAGTATAGAATAATACAGTATATAGTATAGTATTGTATAATATATAGTGTAGTATAGTTTAATATAGTGTATAGTATAGAATAGTATTATATGGTTTATAGTATAGTATAGTATAGTATAGTATAGTATAGTATAGTATACTATACTATAGTAGTTAGAGTAGCACAGTAAAGTAGTTAGTGTAGTATAGCATAATATAGTACAAGATAGTATAGTATTTTATAGTAGTTAGTGTAGTATAGTGTAGTGTAGTATATTATAGTATATAGTGTAGTAAAGTATTTTATAGTAGTTAGTATAGTATAGTGTAGTATATTATAGTATATAGTGTAGTATACTATAGTATATAGTGTAGTATAGTATAGTATTTTATAGTATTTAGTATAGTATAGTGTAGTGTAGTATAGTATAGTATTTTATAGTAGTTAGTGTAGTTAGTGTAGTATAATATAGTATAAAATAGTATAGTATAGTATAGTAAAGTATATAGTGTAGTATTGTGTATGTTCATGCAAGATGAATTTGTATTGTATTGTACATTCACATAACAAAATACTCCCATACAGCATAATTACCTTCTAAAATTACAATAGATAAATATAAAGTGAATGCAAATCATTTAACAGTAAAGAAGAAACAGTATATTAACACACAAATGTGTCACACAAGTGTTTAATAGCCCGCTCACTACTGCTTTTAGACAAACATTACGCAAGAGTTTTACGCTAAACCTTTTTTTTTTTTTCCGGTACACAGAAACGTGCCAACATTTTTGTCTGAGCTAATCGCACTTACTGTACGTTAAAGATATCACAGATTGAGATTAGTAAAAAAAAACATGGTGTGTTCCTTTAAGGCTATTGCCTACATGCAGAGCTATTTTGTTCTCTGTTCCTGAGTAAAGCGCAATAGTAAACTCTGCTCACACGCCCTCATTTGACTGAATTCCAGAATGTCTTTATTTACTCTGCCACTCGGCTCTGATTAACTGGCCCTCGTATGTTCCCTGTTTCCTAACAGTCTGTTCAGATATTACAGGTTTAGGTGTGTGTGTGTTTTTTTTTCTTTCAATGTGACCACCACCATTTGTAGTCCCTGCACACACACACACACACGCGGAAATGTGCTGATAAGTCTCTTTTTTCATCTCCACTCAATACTCTCGTTCAAGTTTGCCAAAGAAGATTCCTATCGTCCATAGTAACTCCAAAAACAGAGTATAGTATTACCAAGAGGAAATGAGAAGGGAGGAGGCACAAAATGGTGGCCTGAGTGCTGGATTATTTTAGATATGGAAGTGAAAACACGAGGCATGACCTAAGCTGACACTTTCTATAAGAAGGGAGGGCTGTTCCTCCTCTGGGTTATCACAGTGTTATTTTATATACATAAAAACTTTATATACATAAAACTTCCTTGTTGTTGTTGTTGTTGTTGTTGTTGTTTTTTTTTTTTTTATTAATGCAGATTATTATTATTATTATTATTATTATTATTATTATTATAATTAACATTTGAGAACATCAACAGTTTACATTTTTAATACAATTTTAAACAAAAGGCCTGCTTGTTTATATAAAATATATATTAACATTTGATAAAATTTTATAAAAATAAACTACAATAAATTTGTTAGACCCCATTTGAGTAATATAAATGTGTATGTAAGTGTGTGTCTTTTTCTAAAGATATGATTTATTTAACTGTTCTGCTTATTTCAGCTTTAACAAATATACTAATTCCTTCCATCCTTCCTTCATTCACACCCTCGATATGCGGAATTGTCAGGATTTTTTCCTTCTAAGAGAAATCCTTAAAGGTGGACATTAAATGCCAAAGAATCCATAGTGCTAGCGTTAGCCGCTAGCTACTTCCTGGTTAGCGGCTAATGCTAACACGCAGATGCTAATGCTAAACGCAGATTCTAACTTTCCGCACGTAAACGTGTTGCATTCGGTACGAGTATGTGTACCGTTACACCCCTTATATAAACTCTTACTATACTACACTGTATTCTATACTATGCAATACTATACTATGCTATCATAGCAAATGTAGGATTTCATTGAACGTTTGATCTGACAGTTTTATTGCGATGTTTATAAAATCTACAACGTTGCTGCAACAATTGTAGTTGTAGGAAAATAAGCAAAAGATGTTTCTTGATGTTATTCATTCATTAAGCTTCAGGCACCACATTATTTGTCTCAGGGTCTGAATCCAGAGCCTATTTAGGAAAGACTGGGCAGAAGGTCATGCTGGATAGAGGCACTATCACGCATCATACACCACACATTAGAACACTTATTCATACCTATGAACAATACATGCATATGTGTTTATGGAAAGGTTTTCCCAGAACCCAGAGGAAGTAGTCTTGAACACATTGGGAGAGTATACAAAATGCCACAGAACCTAGAATTGGACTGGGAAACCTGGCACTTGTGACATGCTAATGTAGTATTGTAACTGCCTCACATTGTTTGAACCCATCAGATAAGATTCTGTTAATGTTTTAAGTGATCTATCTGAATTTATATTTGATTAGATAACATATCTCATGTCTTTCTGTAGAGCTTCTTTTAATAAT
Organism: Silurus aristotelis; assembly: GCF_946808225.1. Lineage (NCBI taxonomy): Eukaryota > Metazoa > Chordata > Actinopteri > Siluriformes > Siluridae > Silurus > Silurus aristotelis. The sequence goes on from NC_139586.1 coordinate 9,646,759, forward strand.
TATTGCAGAAACGCATGGACTGTTGATAAGTGAATTGGTAGGTATACAGTTCTGGGAATCTTGGTGCTATACAAGCATGTTCAAGGTCAGGGATGAGAGAGTGAGAGAGAGAGAGAGAGAGAGAGAGAGAGAGAGAGAGAGAGAGAGAGAGAGAGAAAACAAGTGTGGTGACTCATCATTGGTGGACTCACACGCACACTGACACACACACACACACACACACACACACACACACACACACACACACACACACACACACACACACAAACTCTCACACACATTTATATCTGACCTTGGCGCAAGGCTTCCTCAGGGACATCACCCCCCTCCATCTCCCTTTCCAGCTCCGACCGATGGTTGCCAGGCAGCACACTGACAGACTCCATCTGTGAGAGCTGGTGAAGAATCGATTAGTGATGAGCACTCTGTATCACTTGTCTGCTGTTTAGCTGCGAAATAATAAACCAGACTCTCATTCTGCTGTTGACATATCCAGTCCTTTTACTTGCCAAGAACAAGGTGTACCAACGGTCAAAATGAAATCTAGCAATATAAAAGATAAAGGATAAAAATATACAGCCTGATAATATAACAATAAACTGATCGGGGATGATAGGCCTACATTCAGTGAGCTTTTTATTAGGAACACCTGTACACATACATATTCATGTCGTTATCTTAGCAGCCAATTATGTGGCTAGCACTGTCTGGGAATATTCTTATCAACCTTTACAATGGAGGAAAAATTTGATCTCAGTGATATTAATTGATGGTTTCAGACGCATTGGTTTGTGTATTTCAGTAACTACTGATCTCAAGCATAGAAAGCATGCCTGCCTCAGTGCTCAGTGCTTGCCGAATTGAAGTGCTTACATATGCAACAATTTCTGTGCACTAACATTTCATTCCTTCATATTTGTATGAGCAGAATTGATGGCACCTTGCTCTTATTTTAATGACCTTGTTTGCTTATACTGTTTTGTGAACTCTGTGGTGGTCGGTCCCCCTCACACTGTTAAAAATAGTGTTTAAATGGCATACGCTGTTTTATCAGGGGGTAAGAGGATGCCATAATAACTCTTCTTGCTATTTTACCAGAGAAGTGTTGCTTTGATCATTTCTAAGCATAAAATAAGCTTACATCACATCATATTGTATAGAATTGTTCATATTAAAGCACAAGGAAATATTCTGATCAGACAGTTAAATACTACTATCTGTATCAATGCATTTTTATTTATTACTTATCGCAGTGTTTAGAGGAAATCTTAAAAACAGAGCGCTAATGTGTTTGCATTAGCAAACAACACAGTTTAGGCTCGTGTGCAAAAAGAGTTCCATAAATCTGTGAACGTCATGTAATAACTATTATTTATGATTTATTTGTATCCATTAGGATGTTCTCTTTAGGTTTTGCTGTTACTTTTACCATACATGTATTGGCCTCAGCTCCATGGGTTTTGTGCAATCCAATATTATCTTTGTCGCATTGACACTTTATTTTGGCTTGGATGAGCAAACTCAAAAACTCTTTTATTCTTTTCCCTGCGACCTTAAAATCAGGCAGAAAATCTCCCAACGTGATGCATAATGGTTGGTAAATGTATTCAGGTTTGTACAGCTGGATTTGTCCGTGCCTTAAGATAATATTGCTCATGTGTGTTTCAACACTGGTGTGTGCTGTTCCCTGTGACTCACGTCACTTCTCATGCATTAATGTAACAAAAAATATGCATGCAGGCAGCCTACGGAAGGTGTGGGCGGACAGACAATGGTTTAATCAAATGCCGAAGGAATTAGCACCTCCTCTTTAAGAACAGTAAGACCTCGAGCATTGAGGCAAAGCAACACCATGTCTTCATCAGCTTTCGTTTTCAGTCTTTAGTGAACAAAATCAGTGAAAATTGAGGAGCGATTAGGATTCCTGCAGGCCAGGGTTTTTTACAACCGTGGAGGAGGGGGGAAAAGATCATTCAGCATGCATTCAAAAGGGAGTGGCAGGATCAGCCTCCAGTTTCCTGAAGCTTATTTCAAGTTCCACAGGCATAAATCTGGACCTGATTAAAGTCTGTGTGTATTATGGTGAAACTAAAGACATGCTATGAAATATAAGGCAGCTTTCACCGACGGATTCAGCCTTTGACACAATGGGCTGGTGTTCCAGACTTAAGCACCCTAGGATTTATGTTAAAACGATTTCAGAATGGCTCTAATACAACAATCACACATATATGGCACTGATGATTTCTTGGACTGCAATTCTAACTGATGTAAGAAGCTACACAAATACTCTTTAAAAAAAAAAGAAGAAAGAAACGTCAGATATATTTTATAACGTTATAGCAGGCAGCTTGCAGAAAGCAAAATAGAGCATTTCCCTCGTGATTGCTTAAAAACGGTTGTGTAAGGTTTAAAGAGGACGCAATCTTGCGCTCTATTTTTGGCCGTGAAATTGGCAGTGAGCAGTGTTGGTGATGCTCCTGCGTTGTCTGACTGCCTGGATACAACTTAGCCAATCAGAACCAGTGCCAACGTTTCCTTAGCAACAGTGTTGGTGCCTGCTTCAAATGAAGCTACTTTCTCTGATGAAAATCAGAGCATGCATTAAAATAAAAACAATTATAAAAAAGATGGATCCATTTGCTGAATGTGCTGTGCATAAAGTGGTCAAATACATCCTAGTCTAATACCAATGATTATCAAATGGAGGATACAGTTTGAAGGCATTTGTCGGATCATGTTGGGCCTCAGGGAGCTGAAACAATCTTGGTGAAAATATGTGAATCAGTCGAGCCTGTTGATATAAGCGACAAGCAGGCCTTTTATGCATCACAGTATTTCCTGTTGAAACACAGCCGGTTTATAATGAAAGATGAAAGAGGGAGGAGGTGGGGCTGCTCAGAGCTGAGATCAGACGAGGTCATTCCACCATGCCTGAATTAATCACAGAGAGGGGAGAGGGAGACGGAAGCACGGGTGGGGGATGGGAAACATCAAGCGGCTTTGCCCATATGTGCGCATGCCAAAGCATTCCAACAGCTTGTGAAAGTGATTCCATACAAATAAGGACCGGTTACTTGTAGTTTCATGGGCAGATATGATCTCTGATTAGATCTCAGTTATCTATGATGGAAAAGAAGCCCTCATCTAACGTGAGTGTGCCGTGATCCGTAATGGAACACATTGGGGCTATAGAGCATCCACAAGCCATCAGATTCAATCAGGAAAAGCTGTGAATTCAAGCATTAAGCAAAAGGTGTATAGCGCTTTAAACAATGGACTTTGTCTCAACGCAGCTTTATACAAATAATGAACAAATAATAGTAAGCGATAATAAAGTTTAAAACGATATAATGTATAATTATAAGTATGTCCCTAATGAGCAAGCCAGTGGAGACTGGGGCATCTGTGAGATGTTAAAGTATGTGCTCGACAGTATGCACAAGAAATACATACTATTATGCATAGTATCCATGTAAAGATTTTTTTCAGGGGTATCAAAATGAATCTTTTCTAGGTTGCCAAAATGGCTAGAAAATAGCCATGATGTGGCAACATGCACATGGTACAGCTGTGTTAATATTTTTCTATTGTTGTAAATGGGTGTTTGTGTACATGTGTGTATGTACATGGTGCTCTGCAATAGACTAGTGTCTTATCCACAGTGTATTTCTGCCTGGCACCCATGACCATGAACAATTCCAAATAGATAAATTAATATGGAATTTCGCAAAGGATAATTTCATCATTTTGAGAGATTGAGTCATGCATGATAAGATTTATCTCAATTTTTTTTCTTTTTTAACACAAAACTGACTCAGAGTAAAAGGGTTCATGGTTCAATCCTGATCATTACTTCACATGAGTTTGCAGTGTGCAGTGTTGGGCAGAAACGCGTTACTGTAACGCGTTACTTTTGACAGTAACTAATACTGTAACGCATTACTTTTTAAATAAAGTAACTTTGTTACCGTTACCGTATGGTGCGGTGTCCGTTACTTTTTTAATGAATTAATTTTGGCTGAAGTGTAGACTACAGTCTAACCTGTTTACAGCAGCGACGCATTGTAGGATTGGAGGATGAACCACTGTAAACACGAAGACGAAGAGAACACAGTGTAAACACGCACTGTAGGCGTGTCTCCGTTTATTCAAGTATGTGCGGCAGTAATAGCGAGTCGAGGCGAGAGCAAGACGAGTTTCTCAAAGTGGAAATATGCTCATTATTTCACTTTAGTTGAGCATAAAGACAAAAAATTTTAAGTCAAATGTAAGCTGTGTCTTTCTGGTTCGAAGGTCGTATCTACTGAGATAAACAGCAACTCCAATCTGTCTAAGCTCCTCCATGCCTCAATGAAGCTAGAAGCTAACCCGGTGTTCTGTTGTACATTGTTGATAGTTTTCATACTTCAGCTGTGAAAGGAACATTTTTAAAAGCTCAACACAACAGATTTCATGATGCAGAAGCCACTTTAGTTTTTGATTGTAAATATAATATTCAGCGTGTTTTGTTATTTATTTCAGAAATCCTTGTGATATATTCAGTTTGTGCTGGTCTGACTTAAATAAAATGGTGTTTAAAAATGACTTTGTGTTTAAGTCAGTTTTGTGTTTGTATAGACCATAACGCATAAAAGGGCATTAATGGAAACATTTAAGAATGTTCTTTAAAAAAGTAACTAAAAAGTTACTTCTAACAGTAACGCATTACTTTTTAGTGTAAGTAATCAACAAGTTACTTTTTGAATGAAGTAACGTGTAACTGTAACTAGTTACTATTTCTTAGTAACTAGCACAACACTGGCAGTGTGTGTGTGTGTATGTGTGTGTGTGTGTGTGTGTGTGTGTGTGTGTGTGTGTGTGTGCGTGCTATGTGATGAACTGGCATCCCATCTAGGGTGTATAATCCCCCCTCATGCACAGTGTTCCCAGGATCCACTGAGACCCTGACCAGGAAAAAACATTCACATAAAAAAGAATGAATAAACATTTACAGAAAACTTGACGCGTATGTGCTGAGATAGACACACACACAAAATATTTTAGAAATGGTCCTAAAACAGCAACCGGTGCTTTCCTACCAAGCGTATACCCTTGTAAGTCTCTATTTTTCTTTTTCCCTGCCTGGGGATTCCTTTGTTGTGTGTGTGTGTGTGTGTGTGTGTGTGTGTGTGTGTGTGTGTGTGTGTGTGTGCGTGTGTGTGTGTGTGTGTGTGTGTGTGTGTGTGTGTGTGTTTGTGAGCATGTGGGCCATACAATGCAGTTCACTCACACAGGCAACCATGTCGCAGCGGCTTCAGTGAAAGCAGATAGGGTAGCAGCCTTTCCCTCAATCCCTCCCTCCCTCAGTATACCATAATCTCCCATCCCCCTCTCTCCTTTATGCAGATAGCTATGCTAAGAGACAGCAACAGAAACAGAGATGGGGGAGGAAGAGAGAGAGAGAGAGAGAGAGAGAGAGAGAGAGAGAGAGAGAGAGAGAGAGAGAGAGAGAGCGAGCCCTTTCACCTACATTCAGCTCAGGCTTAGTTTGTGTAGTGCAGAGCGGTTTTTGGCTGAACATTTTATAGATATTTCCCTTTTGCTCTGAACACTCAGTTGGTTATAAAGAGAGAGGAGAGTGCTTGTTTCAAAACACACACAATCATTGATCCAGCACAAAAGAGATGAGGTCTGATTTTTATTTCAGTTTGAAAAACAACACTATCTCCAGTGTCCCTGTGGCCATCTTTTCAGCAGGGATATGTTTGTGTGTTTGTGTGTGCGTGTGTGCACTATCTAGCCATGTGGAAGATATAGAATGTCACATGACAGAAAGCAGCAGACAAAATGGCGATATCTGCCTCATGGAGTGCTAAGACATGAGCACAGTCTAGTAATGAATACTCACAGTACTTGTGGTTGATGTGTCTTCGCAAATTAGCATTTTTTATTTGTGTTTTATTGCCTTAAATGGTTTTCTCTGTGCAATAAAGAATGGAAGACATTATTTTGCCCTGCGATAGAACTGAAGGGAGAAGGTACACACAGAGCAATCCAATTCACCACTTTGAAAGACACAGAATAGAGTCCGTAAACCCTGCCTGGATAAGAGATACCAAACATCCATCCTTGAAGCCAGGCAACAGGAACAAATCTTAGGAACCCTACAGAAGAAAAACGTAGCTTCCAATCCTTTTAACCCATGACCTCATTTGACCCATGATGAAGGGTGGGGATCAGGTGCAGTGCCAAGCAGGCAAAAGTCATGTGATGGACAATGTTAAAATGATTAGACCATTTGAATGGAAACTGCTAATGGGGAAGTAAAATGTCATTGCAGAGAAGTTGAATGTAGGATACAGAAGGAGCAATGCAGCTTCTGCCATAAGTTTATGGATTTAGAGAAGGTATATGATTATGACATTAATCCTTGTCTTTATTTATGACATTAAGCCTTGTCATTAGGGCTGTTCAGCTTAGTATCTATGATGAGGATGCTCACTAAGAGCCTTGGGGTAGAGATTCTGCTCCTCTGAAATGAGAGGAGCCATTTGAGGTGGATTAAGCACGATACAAGGATAACTGTGGTCTGGCATACAAGGTTTTTCTCACTGGCTGAGAACCCCCAAAATGATGTACAGTTATACCTGATTAAAATTTGTCCTGTATTCCAAAAAAATGGTTGGTTGAACATTTTATATCATGGCTCCAAGCCAGAATAAGTGAAAAAGCAAGCAATAAGCAACCCAGTTTATGTCATTTAACTGGCAGAACACCATATCTGTTATTGTGGATAAGGTGTGCCACCAACTCTGCTCCTGACTGATTTCCCAACTGACCCTTTTCCCTGATTAATGCACTTCTCACTGGTTTCCCTTCTTTTATACAAGGTGTCACAGCCAATAAGGAAGAAACCTTGAGAGGAACCCGACTCCAGAGGCAACCCATCCTCATCTGGGTTGCACCGAATGTCCATTTATTGCACATATACGATGTTGCGGGGTGCAGTGATGGTGATCAGAAGCGAACTGAAGTCCTGAGTCAATGTAGCAGTCAGTTGACATTAACTACAGTTTAAATCCATCCTCAAAGCGCCCGCACTTACTCCGGAATTTCATGGAACCACCCAAGGCGTTGATGAGAAACCGTCCCAAGATTGGTCTCCAATCGAAGAAAACACTATCCAGAAGCGGGAAAATCCACTGAGGGAATAGGGGCAGGAACAGTGGTCACTGGAACCTCAGGAGCATGTTTAACATGACCGAGAGAGAGAGAGAGAGAGAGAGAGAGAGAGAGAGGGAGAAGGAGAGAGAGGGAGAGAAGTGGGGTGACAGGAAAAGAAGTATATGGATTATTATGTGTCCTTATTGTTGTACGAAAGGACTTCGTCAAGACTCGCTATGGCAGCATAGCTAAAAGTGAGAACCAGGTAACACCGACATCAGGGATCTCTGGGATAAGAGACGACCCACCACACCACCGTCAACAAACCTGAGTGAACGTGTGAGAGTGAGCGGACGACAGCATACAAATATCCCAGTTCACCAAACACTCTATATCCATGGTCCCTCCAGATCTCCTCCTTTACCCTCAGAAAAATCTACTGATAAAAGGCTTGACTAAATAAATACGTTTTCAACCTCGACTTGAACACTAAGTCTGAGTCCCGAACACTGATTGGAAGGCTGTTCCATAACTGTGGGGCTTTATAAGAAAAAGATCTGCCCCCTGCAGTAGTCTTCATTATTTGAGGTACCAACAAATAGCCTGCACCTTTTAATCTAAGTAGGTGTGGAGGATGATATTGGTACAGAAGTTCACTCAGTCATCCTGTATAGACAGATGGATGTGTATTATGGACATAACTCTGCAATGCTGTACTAAATCTGTAATGGCAGCATATACTTATCACTATGGCACTGATCTACTAGTCATCGGTTCATAATCAACAACCTTTTGATAAGGATAGTCATGGTTTAGAGTCCTGTTTATATATACAAACACAAAAACAAATCACAAAAAATTTATTAATTGCCAATACATGTACTATGTCAATTATTTACTTATTTGCATTTAAGGTGTCTCGCAAAGGAGGTGACATAAATTAGTTTGCTACAAAAAGTAATATTGGCTCCATGGGTATATTCACTAATGGCTATATATCATAGACAGACACTTTCATTTACTAATTTATATTTATCAGACAGGGCATTAGTAAGATGCTATTATAGAGTAAGAGTGGAATAGGTGTGAAACCTATGCAATGAGCTTGCTGCTTAGCTAATATTGTTAGGCAGTGGAGCGGGTCATTATAGAAGCATACTGAAGATGATGAATGGGAACAAGGCGATAGTGCCCGTTTCTCCCCTCGCTTAAAAGAGGGAAGTGAGTCAGCATTTTTTCCTTCACCCTGGAGAATAATTTGATTGTCTAGACCTGCTAGAGGCAAGCAATCAAGGACTGGACTCTGAAAGACATTTGTATTTGTATTACAAAGATAATAGGTTTAAAGGAGATATAGTATGAGTGTAAAAGATGCTAGTATAAAGTAAGGAGAACGCTGTCATTCATGATCATTAGATAAACAATGCTCATATCAGAACAGTTAAAATATATTGAGTGCACAGTTTGTAAATAGTCATCATTAATTAAACTTAATTAAAATATCTGGGCATGTTTGTATCGCAATGCAATTTTAGTTGTCATAATTGCTTTTGAACATTATAAATGTTATGCGTGCTGAATGACTGTCTATAACAAAGCTGCATAAATCACTTGATATACAATTTCATACATAGCATAAATAGCTGGCTCATATTTACAAGTAAAGCATTTACACTGAATCATCTGTTTTTCAGTAAAGCCTTTCTACTTGTCAAATAAGTTCTTAAATATAATATGCCCTTAAGCTCTTATACCTAATATATCTAACAGCTGACTGCAGCAGTATATACACTGTCTCTGTTTGTAGAACACTGTACTGCCCGTTTTTTCCTGGCAGCCTCTTTTTTTTCCGAACACCTGCTTGTTCTCTCCCAACTGTTCACTGGGATTCATTCAGCAAGTGTAATTTCACATCTCTTTTTGTTCTCATTATCCATGCAGCAGCAAACAGAAAAGATGCTGCATTTTCATTCTGAGGCTAACACTGACCAAACACATAAGCACAATTGAAGATATAAAAAGAGCATAAAGCCCATCATTATTGTTGTTTTATTCGCAGCATTTTTTAGACATACTCTGTGCAGTATAAGGTAAGATTTATCAAGTACAGAAAGCTTTGTAATAACAGTGCAAATACTTCTACCAATGTCCAACTTTAGAACTACTTTATTTTTCAGGGTTTTTCTCTGGTGTCTGATTATCTGACTGTAAAGAAAAGACACTTTGTTTCAGATTATTGTCTTGGTTGTCAAGGAAAGTGTATTATTTGGCGATTGCACAATTCACCCTAGGGACTGTATCGGTTTCTTTTTTTTTGGCAAAACAATTCTATTTCCATTCCCTTGACTTACTACTAAACACTTTGTCATTGGTCTGCTGGATGACTGAGAACCTTTACAAACAGATGGTCAGAGAGATTGCATACCAGTGAAAAGAACATGTAAAGCAAAGATGCTTAGTAATTCTGCTCCATCAAGATAAGGCAGCCACACATCTTCTCTACACTTTATGAATGCATGAAGCAGCAACTGTTGCTAAGATGAATGACAAACAACCAGGAGAAAGCAAACACACCGAAATGGAGCTCTTTGTGCACGGTGACTCGGTTAATAAATGCAGACTCTGTGTTGAAGTTAAGACATCGTTCATCTACCTTGACTTTTCTATTTGGCCTATACATAAATATGTCAGGTGGCCCAGTGAATGCCCTTACAATTTCTGAGTAGTGATGAGTTTGGGAAAAGCAGCTGCACACACATTCACCTCTAAGTGCTTGTAAATTAGGTCACAGTCAGGACCACATGGAGTGAAAATGAGAGATTGAGTCTCATAAGGGCCAGCGCAGGCTGCAGAGTTACAGATTTATCTGGGCCATGTGTTTGTTTTGTTCCAACACTAAATTAGGTGGCGAAGGGGAAGTCGGGAGTAACACATTTTTCAACACATAGTTGACCACTGAGAGGGAAATTCATGTAACGGGTTCAAGAATGTCCAGGACTCCGTAGTTCTCAGTTCTACATCTTATATTCTTCTCTTGAATGGAATAGGCTTTTTGTTTTAAACTGTACAGGAAACTCATTCGTTCAATCATTCAGCTCCAAGAACAGCTGCACCCATGTTAGATCCGCTTTTACTGTGAACACTGGACATGAAGTGATGCCTTCAATGGGCGTCAGTCAGTTGTAGGGAACAAAGCACACACACACACACACACACACACACACACACACACACACACACACACACACACACACACACACACACACACACACACACACATATATAAAACAAGGCTGCCCAGTGCCAAGTTCAGAAAAAAAGTAATAAAACTATTATTACAAAAGTATAGAGCAGAGAAAAATTAAACTGCTATCCTAGATTTAGTTTGACAAGAAAATGTTAAGTCCTCTATGGAAGGAATGGCACTCGGCAGTTGGACTGGAGGGCAAAATTCTCACCTTAGAACCATACATTGATTTTTTATAATGTCAAACACCCTAAGGCTGAAGATGATTTTGTGATTTATATCCATGACAGAAAAAAAGAATACATGAGTCTCAAGTTCTTACAAGTTTGTTCTTCATCCTGGTAGAGAGAAGCAGAGAAGGGCAAGATCAGGAAGTAAATTTACTTTGTCTGACCACATTTGATGCCCAGGTACGCCAAGGGGCCTTAATGACTCCCAGTAGGAAATAATTAACTTTGTGGTAGGAGTTAATGAAAGTGTGGTTCTAGTTATTCCATAGGGGAATGAAATTCATTTTATGCCTCCTCTAAAGCTTACTCTCGTATATTCTATCCAGTAAAAGCAAGCTGCTGCATTCCAAAGGGTTTTTTATGCCTAACCGCTGTTGAAATTCAAACCCTGGACTCAAGATTTACGCATTTTGGTTGGAAAATGTTCTCTCAGTTAGCTAAAAAAAACAAAAGTACATTTTAAAAGATATAACCTTGTTTTGATGTAAAAAACAAACAAACAAACAAACAAACAAACAAACAAAAGCATTAGAATCAGAAAAGGTTCTAGACTAAGATATCTGATGAAAATAAATCTTGAATGTTGGCCACAAGTTTTTGGATTGAATACAGAATTAAATAAGAATAATGTGTGCAACCAAAAACATAAAATGTACTGAATTAGAAAAGTGTATACTATGAATAATTTATGCTTTCATCATGTTAAACGAGACAAAGAAATCCTAGCTCAAAAAACGCACACACAAACAACACACACACACACACACACACACACACACACACACACACACACACACACACACACACACACACACACACACACACAGACACTTACTGTAAACGATGTTTA